>NC_034411.1:1902636-1904278 GCF_002078875.1 Numida meleagris
GCCGCGCGCCCGCAGCCGCCGCCGGCTGCACCGGGAGGGCTCAGGTTGCGGCGGGAACGGGCTCGGGAACCGGGCGTGCCCGCAGCGCCGGGCACGGAGCCGAAGACGGAGAACGGAGGCGACGGCGGCTCTCGCGGAGCGCGGGAACCTGTTGACCGAGCGAGGCGAGCCCGCGCCGGAGAGGGACCCCGAGCCGCGGGCAGCGCGCAGAGCCGAGCCGAGCCGGGAGCGGCGGGCAGCGAGGGCTCCGATCGGCGCGGGGCCGGGAGGAGGCGCGGGGCCGGGGGAGCTCCAGGTGCTGCGCTCGCGTTGCCCGCAGGACGGGCGGCCGTGTCCGTGCGGCCATGTGCTCCGTGCGGAGCGCGCGTAAGCGGGCGGGCGTGTGCGGCACAGGTACGTTCGTACGGTTTGACTTGTATATCGTGGAGCGTGTAAGGCTTCTCGAGGTAACTGCAGTGCAGAAGTAATGACTTTATTACCTCTGAAACGTTCTGCAGTTCGCGGTTAACAGCGCTCTGAATAATTACAAGTCATTACGCGGCCGTGCGCTTTCCGAAACCCGCGTGCAGCGGGATACCCGGCCGGGACCGGTTCTGCTAAACAACGCGCAGCGTTCCATCGATTTTCTTTAAAAACTCGTAGCGAATGAATCCCTTAGATACACCTCAACCCGCCGCGTCGCCGCACCGCGCCTGAGATTCCGGCGGTGTGCCGTGAGACGCGCTCGACAGCCGCTTGCGCGGATGCTCCCGGCAGCGGAGGCGAGCGGGTCGTGCCGGCGGGGTGCCCTCGGGGCCGGCACGGACGAAGCGGAGCCCTCCGTCGGCTCCGCGCTCCCCCCGGCCGGCCGGGCGCTGCTGTCGGCATCCATCACAATAACGCGCTGTGCCCGCCGCCCCCCGCGCTGCGCGCTGTCATGTGACGAGAGGGCGACGACGGAGCGAGAAACGAGGCGTCGGGAGGCGTTCTTAGAGTGCCGTAAACCGCGGGTTGTGTTAAAGCAGGTGGGGTTTTTATTTTGCTGGATCTTAGGGGAAGGAACGTGGCCGTTTAACGAGCGGCCGCGGACACAAATAACTGTATTTACAAGCCCTGACGCGGCTTTTGCCGGGCGATAAATCCCGACGTCGCGACCATTACTCGCCGCGGCCCCGTCCGTGCCCCGTGGCGATGCGCGGCTCGACCCGAGCCGTTCGGTGCGTGCCGCGTGTCAGCTGGCGGCCAGCACGCTGTTCCGAGTTGGGGGACTTTTTCTCGGCTCTTCCTGCGGTACGGTTCTGTCTGTGATCTCCGCTTTTAATGGCCGAGCCCCGCTTTATGCTTTATAACGTGTTGACAAGTTTTCTATAACAGACTTTCTGAAATAACGCGCGCAGATTCACGTCGGTTACAAACTCCACAGTATTTTTAGCGCCGAGTAGATCTATATCCTAATGCACTGAGAGGGAGCGTAAATCACGGAGGATTTCATAGCCCCTTCAGTAGTTTTCCGTATGAAGTACGAGCAGCGTGGCCTCCAGACGTAACCTTTTAGAAAAAAAGACAGCTCTTTTATTTTATGGTGTAAAGTGCTTTTAGCTTCAGGGCTCTGAACGTGAACGCGGTCAACAAACAGCTCCTGCCAGGGGCTTAGCTGCGGTCC
>NC_034411.1:1904530-1910435 GCF_002078875.1 Numida meleagris
GCCCCGGGGAGGGGCCGCGGGGCCCCCGGTGCGGCCGGAGAGGCAGCAGCGGCGGGGGTCCCGCGGGCAGCGACCCCGGGAGGGGCACCGGCGAGTGCCGAGGGGCTGGGGGGGCCGCAGGTGCTGCCCATCCTGCAGCATCCCCTGTGCACCGCCCGGGCACGTGGGACGCGGTCAGCCTGCGCCGTACCTACGGCTGCGAAGCGATGGCACCGCTCGGTCGCACTCATGAACGCAGCACTTAGGCACAGTTAAGATTTTTCAGAGGCTGCTAGCCCTGGAAATGAGGCAGGCGGGAGGACGAGTGGGAACAAACCTGGGCGAGCACTGAAGACAGCCCAGCAATAGGGCTGCGAGGACCGGCGCGCGCTCACGTGTCACCTCCTTCACCACCATGGCCTTCCCCTGCCGTGCCATCCCGCCACTGCGCCTCACCCCAGCCAGCTCATCCGCTCCTCGGTACGGACTCCTGGCCCCGGAGCAGAGTTGGGAAAACGTTCCTGATTGTCCCAGCTGGAGCCTGGGCCGTAGGGTTGTCGCATCCACCCGAGAGCGCGTCAGCCTCAGGGAGAGGCTGTCCGCGTGCTGCAGCCCCGCAGCTGGCTCGCATCCTGCCCCTCACGGACCACAGCCCCAAGACACCTGCCAGGATGTCTGTGAGCCTCCGGTGCCTCAGCTCTGGGAACAGCAGCACGGTCCTCCCTCCGGCGGAGCCCGGAGGCTGCCGTGTGAAGGGACTGCCTCAGATGGGGAAGCGCAGCCTCCCTCCCTCTCGCAGACAGGCGCGTGGTCCCTGCGTGGCGCCGAGGCCCGGAGGCACAGAGGAGTGTGATGCAGCGTGTGCTGCGTGCTGCCATCCCCGCCTGCCTGCTGATTTAGCTACGGACTCGGCAGCGGGGGAGTTCAGGAACTTTGGTGGGCAAACGTTCCCGCTTCAGCGCTCCAGCTGTCAGTCATTCGTGGCAGGAATCTCAGTATGGAACGTTAGGACCAAACTGCGCGTTCCCAAACAATGCCAGCCCTCCCGAGCCACGTGTTCCATAACGGCCGGTATCACGGGCGCTCTCCTCGCCGCAGCGATAGCCTCAATCAGGCAGAGGCACCATGGGTGGAACTCTTATCGCACCAGGCTGAGTCCCCATGAAGGAGCAGAGGACTTGCGCGTCCTAGAAATAGCATGGTATTGCAGGGTAAGGAACGTGGGCACGCTGCTTTCTCTTTTCTCTTTTTTTTTTTTTTTTTTTCCCCCCCCTTTTTTACTAAAGGCTCGAAATAAACTCTGATCCTGCAAGCGCTTACTAGCAAGCACAGCACGCACAGCGGCGAGTCTGTGCAGGATGACGCGCATTTGAGCGCTGGGCGATAGGAGGATTTCGTTATGGGCTGCTCTAGGCAGGATCCAGAGCAAAGTGCTGAACTTGAGGAGAGTTCTTCCAGAGGTTACAGCGAGGTCTGGGTTGTCAGCCCGCCCCTGCTTGCGCAGCGTTGGGCGCAGTGGAGCCCTGAGCCTTGGCTGGGCTGTCTAGGGATGACTATAAAATGAATGGCACAAGGCAGTCGGGAGGGGGACTCAGATAGCAAACCCCTCCTCTAAGAGCACACGTCCTTGTGCTTGTGGGTGGGCAGGCAGGGGAGGCACAAAGTTACAAAGGATGCCAGGAACAGCTCACTTTTCATCACGTTTCATTTTGGCTGAACTCTGGTTTTAGTTTTAGCCTTACTCAAGCAGTTACTTCACTATTTGATATTTTGTATTTCATTTACATTTTCATATTTTTTGTTAGTAAGCATGTAACATGCCCCTGACAACTTGTATCCTAAGCTTGAAGCCAAGGCACTTCAAGCTTTGCGGGTTTAGAGTCAACATAGAATGTGAATCCGTACAGTCTTAATTATAGCAACATCAGCAGCCACTGTTCGAGGGAAGCAGCAGAGCTTTCGTTACTAAAGAGGCACAGTAGTTAGGGTCTGTCAGTGTTCCTGTTACAATCCCCATCTTGAAGAGGTTATAACTTGGGCTGTGTAAATTTGATTGAGCTGAAACTTGGGACTCAAACTGTCAGTCCATATAGGGAATTACCTTATGAATAATTGGCTAACCCGTTGCTTGATTCAGAGGCCTTTATAAAACGATTTTTAATGGGTTTTAGTGTTTTTTTCTTTTACTGACATCTAGGGTATGAACGTGGTACTTCTAGCTCTTTTGAAGCTCCGCATTGAACAGCATATGTATAGGTATATGCATTAAAGCTATACGGCAACACAGAGGAGTTCATGGGGCACACGTATCCCTCTTACACATCCATGTATACACACACACAAAGAGACCATGTAGGAGAAGTGTGATCTATCTCAGAACATGTAAGATAAACAGAATATAAATGCCTCAGACAGAAGGGAACTACAGCACCTGCACTGTGCCTGTTCCATCCCCCTGCCCCATGGTGACCCGCTGCCAGACCTGCTCACACCACGGTGCTGGGAAGGGTGGGTGTTCCCCAATCCAGCCACCCGAAGCCGTTCTGGTGTGCTACAGCACAGTGAGCAGGTCACCTCTGTTAGCTATTGATGCAGCGAGGATAGCAAGGGACAGGAAAAGGTCTGTCGTGGCATTGGTCACTTGGATTTCTTCGTTACCAGGGTTTTTTTTATGACTTTTCATTTTTGGGGGGACTTTTTCTTTCCACAAAATGTGTGGAAGTGAATCCCATGTGTATCCTGGCATCAGAACAGTCGTCATGATTGCACTTTGAAAGGCATCAGCCACTTGGCTTTGAACGCCGGGCTCAAGTATGGCTTTGTGTTACAAAGAATTTTACTTAGAATTGCCCTCTGTAATACTTTCTGCTAGTTCCAAACCTCTGTGGCTCGGAGACACTTTTCATCACTTCAAATCACTCTAAACCAGAGCATGCACATCTGGGGAAGGGTGTGAAGGTGGAATTTTCTTTGACCCTAGCATGAAATGCTGGCATGCCCAAGGCCAGAAAGATGAGCCACAGACCATGAACAGGTTGCTCTAGTGGAGCCAGACCCCAAAATGTTTGCCTGCCAACCTTGTAAACGTTTGCAAAGCATGAACACTATCCTTTGAGACTGCTGAGATGCCAAGTCATCCATTTACCTAAGCAGGTCACTGTCTTTGAGCTTATGTTATTGACCCAACTGTCTTTCTAATTGGTTTTCTGACTTTAGCTGCTAGGTTTGGGGAGATCCCTAGCTAGCCCAAGGCCAGGAATTATGGCCAGCTCAAGCCACGGACAGGCAGAACCTGCTGGCACAGCAGACACCGAGCTCAGGGAGGATGAGCATGCTGCATGGGTAAAAAAGTCTGAGCCAAGCTCCCAGCAAGCTCCTGGTGAGGCTCGAAGCGGGAGGAATCTGTGAGCCTGGCTGTTTGCAGCTCTGCTGCGGGGCTTGGCCTGCAGCTTTAAGAACGGACAGCAGTAACCAGTGCCTGGCATCAGGGCATGCCAGCAAGAAGTTTGTTTCCTGGTTCCAGCTCACTGCAGCTGGGGTTATTTCCCTGCTATGTGACAGGCAGTGGTGCCAGCACCCACTGTTCTGTATGTACGTACGTAGGTATCGCTCCCACGAGTTAGCAGGAGTGCATCCCAAAGTTTAAAAGCAAGGGCACTCAGTCACTTCAAAGTGTCTGCTGATCGGCAAGGAAGGACAGGCAAGCTGGGCAGAGTTGGTCTGCTCCTGACCAAATGAAACACGTGGGGCAGCACCGATCTTTTTCAATGATAAAGCCTTCTCTCAGGATCGTAAGGATAAGCTTTTCAGGCTTCCCTGAAAGCACACACCCAAGGGGCTCACGCTGTTGTCATCCCTAAGGGGAAATTTGGAAAGCTGTACTCTGGATGTGGTGGGCAGGAAGAGGCGGACTTGCAAACATTTTGTCTTGGGAAACAAATCCAACTACACCTCCATCAAATTAAATAAGAATTTTGGGATAACAAAACTAAGTCGTAAAACTGAGTCAACCCATACGAGCGTCAGCGATCAAAAAGAAGGTTCTTTCCGTAGATAAATAATTAGTTTTGCTACACCAGGTGAGGAGAGATTCAGTCCATTCACACCCTCCCAAGCACATTCGGCCTGAGTGTCGACAGGGATGGAGAGCGCAGTGGAAAGGATTTTCTTCTCCAACACTGCTCACTGTATCCCTTGCCAGAGGAATCTGCTTGGACTTGGGTACTGAAGAATTCGTGAGCATGCTGGGCACATCAGCTGTACCCCATGCCTGAAGCAAGCACGCGGCCGAGTGTTCTGCTAACCTGGTGCCTGCTCGTCTTTTGGAAGCTAAGTCTACTGGGTAGGATTTTTGAACTCCGACTTTTCGTCACTCGCAATGCATTTAAGTGAAATTTCGCATCACCATTATATTAATTTTGCATTGGTGCTTTAGGTTACATGTAGTTTTAGCCTTTGGTTTCAGCAAAGAAGAAATACGCGTGCTACGTGGAACATGGCACCATTTGTGTGAGGATCCATCTAGATGGAAAACAAAGAATTAACTGTTGAGATAGCAGAGATCTTCTGCGTTTAAAAAGAAAACCAGCTTGGCTGCGGGCTTTTTTCTTCGCCATCTTTCTCCCGTGCAACTCTGTGTGCAAAATTTCAACTTAATTGAAAGATTTTAATGCAACTCTCTGTAGTCAAAATGATATATTGTTGTAGAGCCCAAAGCTGCACGGGAAGATGCTGTGCTGAGGCATAGCGAGAGTGATGGTGAATAAAGCAGGATAGAAGCACACTTCTTTGAGCAGTTTGGATAGTTTTGCCCCCATTTGTTACTGCCAGCACATATAATTTTTACAGGACGGTGTGAATTCTGACTGCGGTGAAAAGAATGCCTTCCACCGCCAGCGTGAATACGGTCTCACTCAATTAGAATAACATGCGAGTATATCGTATAGTATGACACAGAAAGCTGATGTGCATGAAGTCTGAACGCTGGGAGTTATTGTGCTAATGCTATTGTTGGGTGAGCAACTATTTCCCCGCAGTGAAAAAAAAAAAAAAAGGCGAGGGAAATTAAATACGTAAATCAAAAATATGCACAATGTTTGATATTACCATACCGAAATGAACGCGTTCATAATTTAAACTTTACTTTGCCCCATTGTATTGAGTTTCTGCATACCTATGGAGAAACAAATGTGAACACGAAGAGGGAGACCCACTGACTGTGTGCTGAAGCGCGTCCCTCATTGCAGTGGCTGTTGCTGTGGGGAAATGCGGGCTGCTTCCTACCTGTGTCAGTGAGTTTGCTCTGAGCGTTGCAGCAGTGATGCAAGCTGCTGTGATCTCACGCTCCTCTACACCCCAGCGGTCACGCACTCCTCAGCACCGCAGGGTTTTGCTGGGGGGACGAGGAGCTGCGGAGCTCCCGGCCCTGAGCTTCGGCTGTGCCATGCGTGGGATGGGCACGGAGCTGGGACCGTTCCTCTCCGAGAAAGGTCAAAAGTGCCTGGGAGCCGAGGTGTGCCTCAGACAGCCGTCCTGCTTAGAGCCAATAAACACGGAACTCTTCTCTGGTGAGACCTAATTAGCTTTCACGTTCGAAGCCGTACTGCACGTTTGCACCATGACACTACGCTTTTAAAGTGTTCATTGAATGCCTTGCCCGTTCTCCCAGCATTGTACCCCCCTTAGTATTCCGTGACCATGACCAGACCAATTGTTTTCTCCTGCAGTGATCAGCTCGTTTCTCAAGCAGTTTGCACCGGACCTCGCATCCTCAGCCTTGGGTCTTCAAGAAACAGATAACCCTGCTTCCAAAGAAACTGTTCGGCGAACAGACTCCCTGCCCTGGGCTTTACAAGGATGGCTCTTGTCTCGGGGCCACCCTGTACGTACGATTCTTTTCTCCCCTTTTTTCTTTTCTTTTTTTTTT
>NC_034411.1:1910705-1999668 GCF_002078875.1 Numida meleagris
AGCTCGCTCCTTCCCCTCTCCCCGCCGCCGCTCGGGCTCTTCGGAGCGTGCCTGCGCCTTTCGGCTCCTTGGCAGCGTCCCGGACCAGCGTCGCGTCTCGTCCCCGCCGGGTGTCACGGGGCAAAGTGCGCCGATCGCTGCGCGCCGCGGGCTGAGCCGTGCTCAGGCCCTTCCCTTTCTAACTCTGCAGCCGAAGGATTAAAAGCAGCAGCTGGCTTCCAAATTAAAAAAAAAAAAAACACGCTCAGACGAACGTTGCATTCGTGGTTAAGCACTCACGGGAGCGCACCGGCAAGACCATTTTAAAAATCGCAAAGAAAAAAAATGCGATCGTTTGTGGATTCTGGTTGGACTCTGCTGTTAAACCGACATCGGCATCGCGCCGACGCTTTAATTAATAAAAATGGTTAAGAGTCCTCTCCGTCATCTCATTGCTTACCAGCCTCCACACAAACTGTTTTGAGTTCCTGTTTGAATAGGAGGATGAGAAGGAAAAAAGCCGCGGAAGTTACTTGGAAGCCAGAGAAGCGAGGCGGCTGATAAAACGCGGGGGGTTGTGTCCATCCCTCCGCGATCGCCGCAGCTCCGTGCCGCGGAAGCCCGGCCCGTGCTGGGACAGCGCTGCGCCCGCGGAGCGCGGAGCACGGGCGGGGTGAGGCGCTGCCGCTCTGCCCCGAGATTCCTTCTGCTCGCGGAGCCGGGTCCCGCTGGGAAGGAGACGGGGACGGCCGGGCGGACAAAGGCTGTGGGCAGATCCACGCCCGCGTGAAACGGGGCGGGAGGCGACGGCCTCGTCCGCGGGGAAGGAATCCGGACTGCAGGCTGGAGGCAGCAATGGGGATTCCTGGTAAAGTTCAAGAGTTTGTCATCGCTGAAAATTTCGAGTCACTTTCCTGAACTAGATTGGAGACTTTTTTTTTTTCATGTCAACTCCAGGTTTGATTGCTGGAAAAGGCTGACTGCTGGAACAGCAAAACCAGCGCACCGTACAGCAGCTGGGAATCAAGGCCCTTCTTTAGCAGAGCCCCTGCCGCATACAAACTGTCACCCACCTTCCAGACACGGCACAACCATCCGATCCATTGAATCGAGAGACTGTTTGATCTTATCTGCATCTGTGAGCTGACTGTCAACCTGCTCACGCTGCATATTAAATCATCTATAGTAGCTGTATCAAGCTGGGATGATCTGCTAATTCTAAATTTACTAACCCTTGGAGTGCAGTCATTGTGTTTAATCTAGTGTAGCCAGCATTTATTTTACAAGACTAAATCCTTCTTTAAGATACGTCTGTGCTGTAGGTTAAAAAGTCATTAGCGTGTAGGAGATGGTAATTGGGAAGAGTTCACTTTGATCTTTGAAAGCCAGCTGACAGCATCCCCGCTCCAAACACATACGTGCGTGCTCTCGCCACGCTCGCGTGCCCGGCGTGCACGCACCTCACGACATTTCCTTGCAGAAAGAGTTTTGCATGAGACGAGGAAGAAGAGAGGCCTCGAGACAATGCCTCCATTCCACGAAGACTTGCAATCGAGAGGCAAATTCCCGGTGCTGCAGCGCAGTGAGAGCATGTGGCTGCAGGCAGAGCCCCGCCTGCAGGGCCGGCAAACCTCTCGTCGAGGCAGCGCCCAGCTCGGTGCACGCCTGCAGCCGCTGCCAGCGCTGGGCATCCCCATGTGCTGGGGACCACAGCCCCCAATGGGTTTGGGAGAAGCCAAGTGCCACCGTCAGCACCTGCACCAGCGTGCCCTCTCCTAGACACAGATGCGTGCGCCAAAAATTGTGTGCAGATACGCACACACATCTAGATACGTTAATCTGCTCGCTGCACACGCCCATCTCTCCCTGCCCCGCTCTGCCGTTAGCTATTATACTCGCACGCTGCTGATGGCATCGACATATTCACAGCTTTTATTTCAGTCACCAACTGCTAGGCGTGCTTCCTTTTTTGGTAATCACGTGCCCGGTATCTCTCTAATGTAGCCTAATAACAATTTTAGCATTCAGATAAAAACGATTTCATTCTGTGATTGCCTTTTCTATTAGATTTGATTCTGAGAAGCCCCAGTGGGTGCCTCCGAGGCAGAGATCTATCTGTGAGGCTGCAACCGATTCAATAGCAGCCTGAGCTAACCTTGACCTTTCCCTAGACCCTGCTCCATCTGGTGCCAGCCTGGTCCCCCCCTTCTCCTCCTCCTTGCTTCACAGGCAGCATTGATCAAGACGAAATCGAGCGGCTCGCTCCCTCCCAGGGCTGGGCAGTCACAGGAAGGACAGCGCATTTCAATATATGGAAACGATCGAGCCTCTTATGCAATCATAAATCTACATAGAGGCTTGTGATTTGATATTTCCTTCACCTCCAAAGATTCTCCCCTCCCTCCCTCGGCAGGGATTTATAAACTGTAAGACAACGGCTTTCCCCGACACCTGGAAATTATAAAGCTGGCTGTTTGTCGGGAACGCACGCCTGGCGATTTGATCTGATTTACTTGGCATCTTATTTATTTCCTTGCAGCTCGCTCCATCGTTTTCCTGCGTCCTCGCTTCCGTCTCTCTCTCTCTCTCTCTTCTTTCTGTTCTTTTCCCCCGTTCGGCGGCGGCCTCCTCGGGGATGCCGGGGCGCTTCTGCCGGCAGGCTCGAGGGGCCGGCTCGGGAGGACCGGCTCTGTCCGAGCCCCGGCACCGACTGCCGGTTCGCTCGGGCGCGTTTCTCCGTCTGGAAACGAGAAGAGGCTCCCGCGATCAATCGGCGCTCAGCGCTCTGTGCTTCGTTCTCTTCCCCTCTTCTCCGTTCTGCAGCTGCACCTGTCCCCCAGCGCCGCCTCGCCCCCACAGCCCAAGCGGAAATGCGCCGTGCTCCGCGCAGCCCCGCGCAGCCCCGCGCAGCCCCGCGCAGCCCCGCGCAGCCCCGCTCCGCCCGCCGAGCCGCTCCGCCGCGCTCCCTCCCCCGCTCCCTTCGCGGAAGCTGCCGCGCTGGGGTTCGCCCCGCGGACAGCGCCGCGTCCGTGCTCTCCTCTCCTCTCATCTCCTCTCCTCTCATCTCCGTGTGGGTTCCTCAGTTGCCAGGACGTTCGCTGAGCATCCGCGATTTGCTTTTGCTTCCCAAGAATTGCAGCGTGACCGCGTTTTCTCGTCTCACGCCGGTCTTGAGATTATATAACAGATTACGCAAAATTATAATGACGATCTCATCTATGCACGCTGTAATTATGGTACAGAGTTTCCTGCACACACACACACAGCTTCTGCAGTATCTGCAGAGCCGACAGCTCTGCTCGAAGGTGCGGAGTAGGAAAGGTGCAGATTGATATCTGGCAGTACCTATGCGCAAGAGAGAGATCTTACTTAATGGGAAAAGGGATCTGGAAATATATTTCTCTTCCTTTGGAGGAATTTGTTTTGCTTTATCTCCACGGGTAGAAAAAAATTATAGGAAGGAACGGTGAATTACGCTGAAAAAAAAATACATCTACTCCATTTATCAGTTTGCCATTACGTTTCCTATCTGCGGGGTTACGAAGATTTAGAACATTTCCAAAAGTTTCGGATCTAATCTGCGCTTCGTGCAGCCTATGGTTTGTGTGCAGGACCTGCCACCGCATGCCAGCTAAAAATGAGCGTCAATTAATAATACAAAAACTCTCTTCCTTCCTTATTTCCGCACTCTCGTACCGTAACGGATAAAACTACGGCGGGTGAGAATTTTCCATTCCTAACAGGTTTTATTCTAGAGCACCAAAGCTTCCCCGAACAGAGCTGCTTTTCCCAATGGCAATTTACGCACCCATTTAAAACATAAAGAATATTCAGCATTTCGAGACCTGCTTTTCCTTCGACCCACATCAGCCAGTAGAAACAATCGCAAACCCAGTCAGAGTGACTGCGCCGTGTTGTTTGTGCTGTTCCAAATTAGAAATCATTTGAAACCAGAAGTAGGAGGGTGCTGTTTTTTCTTTTTCTTTACTGTTTCCTACAGCGTGAGAAGTAACCGAAAAACATCCACCCTTGTGACACAACAGAATCCATCAGCTCTTTTCTTGCCGAGCTACCTGAGCAGCCGTGTCGTCTCTGCAGAAATGCCCGAGTGGGGGTTCCTGTTTAAAAGCATATTGTACTTATCAATAAAATGAAATGGCTTCGAAAACAATTTGAGCTAAGAATTGCCATCTGCTCAGAGCGTGTGTGCGTTAGGGGGGGGGGGAACAGAAAGTAACTGCATATATTTTCTCACCTTTCTTTTTTTTTTTTTTTATAGTAACATAAACAATACTCCAGCACACCATAAACCTCTGGCTGTATGAAAGGCACCGGCTCAGTTCGTCGTACCTTAGCTCAGGACTTTGTCCGCGTTGTTAATCACCCCTTCTTCTCCCTAGCTGCAGAAGTGGCACAGAACTCTTTTTTTTTCCCATTAAGCGGGGTGTCCTTTTTTAATTTCAGACATTAAAAGCCTGATCCATCTTCCCATGTGACAGTGCTGAAACATTCCTGGATGGACAACCACCCCGAGGTCTGCATGTGCCTGCCCCGAGACACCAGCCGACAGCGCAGCGGCCTGCAGAGCCTCTTCTGCTCTACACTGTATCCAGCACTAAGGCATATTGCCTCAGTGCTTGTGATGCAGCCCCCTCCCGTGAGAGCTGTGTGCATCCCAGTGAGGCCAGCTCCAGGTGCTGGGAGGCCTCTGCTCACCCCAGGGGAAGGCATGGCCCTGGCAGCCCTGCCTGGCTCCGGCAGCCCTCCCTGCCAGCACCGCCGCTGCCCGTGGCAGGGCTCGCTGCACAACAAGAGCACGAAATAACAGCTTGTTTCTTCCTACTTAGCCGGAGTTAGTTCTTTGCTGTCATCTACCTTTGTGCAGCTGGGAGCCCTGACTTTTGTAACCTGTTTATTCCAGTTCTTGCTCAGCTAACCAACCCAAACGCTGCTCCTAGCAGCTACGGAGAGGAGGGGAGAGCCTTCTGGGAGCACGCAGACTGGAGCTGGGTTTCACAGGAGCGCTAGGGAGGGAGCTGTGAGCTGTTACAGGCCCGCCCCACACAAGGAGCGTGTGTTTCACGTGGCCAGTTTGCAAAGCATAAATTGTCCTCCGCTGCCCAACGTCTGACACTTCCTGCTCTCTGAAAGACCGATTTGTTAAAAGCACTATTCCGAAAAGGGAGTGCAAGGGGCAGATCTCGTGCTCCCTTGGGACTTGGCTGGAGTGTAAATACAATGTAAGGGAAGAAGGAAAGGCAAATACGGTGGCATTAGATAGGCCTGCACCCCTCACGTTTTGATTTCCATCGTGCTCCCATTAGGGCCGGGACCAGCAAGCTGCCTCAAGAGTTACATGCAGAGCACACAAGCTCTTTGCAATAGCTGCAGCACAGCACGCGCTGGGTGCTTTGCACCTCACATCCACAGCCCTCTGTAGCAATAGGATTCAAATCCCCCGTCCTCCATCACTAATACAAATGAAATACCGGAGCGGAAGATTGAACATCGTGGCTTGACAGAGTGTGTCATGTCTCACACAAGAAGAAATGCCACGAGTGCATGATCAAAAATAGCTGCCTAGCTCAGTGGCAAAAGGTTTCAAAGGTGAAATGCATGTTCTGGGAAGAGGTGAGCCTGAGCCCTTAAACCAGCTCCATATGAGAGCAGCGCGAGGCCAAGCCATATGGCAGGACTAATTGCTGTGCTGAGAAAAACATACAGTTCTATGAGACTCCCAGATTTTCTTTCTTTTTTTTTTTTTTTTTCCTGTTACATTGTGCAGAAGTAAGCAAAGCGCCCGAGCCGAGAAGCTGCTGCAGCAGGGCACTGCCACGCAGGAAACTGCTGCTGCTGTCCTCTGCAGGGTTTGTCCACTCTAAGACTTAGACAGGCTTATTCTTGGGTATTAAAACACCTCCAGGCTGAGTTCGAGTGGGGGAAGGTAGCTCCATTTGCAAGTACACGTGGGAAATCACATATTTTTTATCTAGTTATCTATTTTTAACCAGCTATAATGTAGGAACAAAGGGAGTTTTATTGGTTTTAGAGGCTCACATGCCTGTTCTTGTATCACAGGAATGATAGAACCTCTTCCAGGTCATGAATCTGCAGCATGAGAACAGGGACTTCGGAGACTTTGTAAAGAAACAACTTAGATACCTCACTGCTTTCCTAAAGCCACGTGGGTTTGTCTCAAACAAATGACAGCTCTGTCTGACAGCACGTATCAGAGCCAGGCACAGTTTGACAGGCAGGGTTCTGCACCCCAAGGTGCCTGCCAGAGGCGGGCAGGGCTCCTTTCCTCCAGCAGCAAAGCATTTCAGCAGTGCTGGCTGCTGGAAGGGGCCCCTCCTTTGGCCATCTGAAAAGCAGCGCGTTCACCAGGGGGTGGGCACAGCTGTTGGTGCTGGTGGCTTTTTCAGTCTGTCCTGACCTCGCCTCTTCAGGAAAGGGAAGAGCCAGAGAGGGTGAAAAGTGCATATGAAAGTGCCCCTATTTTACAAAGCAGTCTGCAATATAGATGCATCTGATAAGCATGGTATGGCACTCTAAGGGAGATGCAAACAAAGCGGAGGGACTGTCATTAGGGAACCACACGCAACAGGTATTTTCTTCTGCGTGAATGGCCGCGCTATTTACACAAGGACGGATATTGCCAGCTCCTCACTGCTGCTCCATCTCCTCATGCACATGCAACCGAAGGGAGAGTTAGAACTGACTCCAAAAGGCTTGTTACAGCTGCAGATGCTGGGGTCAGAAATGTATGTAATGCTTGCTTTGTGCAGCAACTGCTCAAAAGCATTGCCGCCACCTGTGGGAAAACAGGAGCTTGAGGAGGCTGCCAAGAGCCTGATCCCAAGCAGAACTCTGGGGGAAGGTGTGAGGAGGTGTGTCAGCTACAACATCTCCAAAGCCACTACTCCAACAGGTGGCCCCGATGCCATTCTCTTTGAGGAGGCACAGGTTCTGGGGTATCCTCTTCCTCCTGAGATCAGGCTGATGGTGGAGGGAGACAGAGGAGGAAAATGTACGGTGCCACTGCCGGTGCCATGGCTGTTCTGCAGATAGCACAAGGACTTTGCTCCACAGGACTGTCCATCTGGCACCATTCCTGAGCAATAAAAGCTCGCCCACAAAGTATTTTACTGCAAACAGCCTGTGTAATGAATACCTTAATACTCCTGTAGCTAGACAACAATACCACAAATGGTAATTACTCTAAACATACCCGCTCCATGAAAAGAACTCAAGTTCACATACCTGCTCCTTCAGCCAGCAGGAGCCAGGGCCCCACAGAGGCAGGGTGACTCCTTGTGTCGCTCTCTGGGATTCCCTGGGCTACTCCAAGCATTTTTTCCAAAAGCCAAGGTACCCCAAAGCCCTGCGGTGAGCACAAAGGCAGTGAGCTGGCAGGCACTCTCAGAAAGAAAAGAGATGCTCATGCATGGGTGCGTGCATGCATGGATGTGTGGGGTCAGGCATCAAATGCTCTAAGCCTAGGGTTCTGCACCTACCACTTTCCTAAACCTTTCTCCAATGTCTGCATAGATTCTTTCCTCATCTTCATCTACTTTAAAACAAAACAAAACTGGGCGACTGAAACAGCCTTGAGAGCCAGACACTATCTGTGATTCCTTCAGCGCACATCATGCATAAGAGCAATAGCTGAGCTTGTGAGATATCTGGGGAAAAAAAAGCCTGCATTTTGTGAGATTGGAATTCAGTTACCAGAGTGCTACTTAAAATAAGGGATACGGGCAGAAATTTGAAAATGTGACTTAAAATTACCTCCTGATCTGCACTCTTGTCCCTGCAGTGTCCTCTGCTTGGGCAAACATACAGCAGGCAGGCTGGAGACAGCAGAGGGCGAGGTGCTCTGTGGGTCTATTCTAACCTCGGAATTCCAGGTTTGGATTTTGTTTGTTGAAAATCAGATTCCCCTCTTTGAAAGAGCCTTTTTTGAAAACGACCGTTTATCACATGATTGTGAAATAATTAATGAAACCTGGTGTATGTGAGCATTGTACCTAAGAAGGCCTACGCTACCTCAGAGAGAAAGAGCATTGTGAGGGGCTTCTCCTGTTTGCTTTTTAGCACAGCACATTCAATCATTCCACAGCATTTTATATAATTTATCAATTAATACTGCTACCTGACACCTAAAATGAAAGCAGTATCAATTCATAACCTCATTCTAGTCCCAATCACCAGTACTCTCTTTCAAATGCAGTGTATCTTCCACTAAACTTACAAGCCTTTTTCATGAAAGCAAGCGCTGTTTACTTTATGTGGCTGTATCAGTGAGCTAAATATTTATTGCAAGCTCAAAGCATTCACTGGCCTCATTTTCTCTAGTTGATGCATTCAGATTAATAAACCAGTTTCCTAGTTAAAGTGAAAAGAGAATTCAGAAATGTTTAGCATGAAGTGAAAAAAGAAGCAAGAAAATGACTAACAGACACCAGAATGCTGCATATTTGTTTCATCCTGTCAATTATTTTTAAAGAATTCCCTGTTTATGGAGAAAAAAAATTTAAAAGACTGGGACCTTTAAATAAAGATGCCCACAAACGCCTGTTTCTTCATTTTTCCTCATTTTGGAGAAAGTGGATACTGCGCAGGGTTTTTTTTCCCCCTTTTACTTAACTATTATGCCTTTACCAGTGCTGAAAAAAGTCATATTTCAAGGGCCACAGAATAAACCTGCATCATGAGTTTATGACTCTACACGGTGTGTTTATGAAGCCAAATACTCATCAGCATGTGCAGCATTAGGAAATCACGAATATCCAGCGATCTCAGCAGCCATGTGTAACGTTGCATAGGTAAGAGTTACTCCCAGGCAGGGATGGCTCCAAGTAAACACTTTAGGAGGCTTAGACCTGGAGATAATTTCAATTTGTTTGTAACCGGTCATGAACACACAATCACCTATTGAAAGTGCCTGGCTTAGAGTGCAGACAGATGGAGAGCACAGAGGTTAGTACAGCCAAGCCTCAGACTGACCTTTGTAGAGAGAATTAAATCACTCTGACCTTGTTGCGAAGTCTAAATTATATCCATAGACCTCAAATAATACATTGCTGCCCTCTTTTTATCAGCCTTCTTACCTCGAGGGTATCTTGTTTGCTAACTACTAATGTTAAATTGCAGCGTTTATGCTTGCATTTGTGACCTTAGTGGACATCTTGTCACATTTTTCATGAACACTTAGAAAAATAGAGAGAATGTATAAAACTAAAGTCTCGTTTCACTTGGGCGTAAAATAAACGTGAATAGGAAAAGAAATCTGTTTCAGTCAGAGGGCACGGAACACAATAGTCATTGTATAATTCCAAGCTTCAGTATCATCCATAACCTATCATGTGGACAGCCCAGAAAGAAGAGCAGCGCCATGTAACAGGATTTCCAGTATCTCAGCGGCACCTTTTCTCCTCAGATGGTTTTAATGCTTCGGGATTTTTTCTAACTCAGACTAACACTAAGAGCAGCATAACCCATGAGGCACCTGCTAGTGCTGGTAAGGCAGGCGTGAGCAGCAGCAGGGCCGCGGTGCAGGCCGGGCTCTGAGTGCTGGGCTGCTGTGCAGGCCAGGCTCTGGGCGCTGGGCCACGGTGCAGGCCGGGCTCTGGGTGCTGGGCTGCTGTGCAGGCCGGGCTCTGGGTGCTGGGCTGCGGTGCAGGCCGGGCTCTGGGTGCTGGGCTGTTGTGCAGGCTGGGCTCTGAGTGCTGGGCCGCTGTGCAGGCCGGGCTCTCAGCACTGGGCTGCGGTGCCCGTAGCAGCAGAGGAGCCCGGTGGAGGAGCAGCAGAACTGCAGCCCTTCCCTTGGGCTGAAGGCCTGGCCCTGCCTGTTGCGGTTTACGGCTTCACCTCAACCCGACCAGGATGTGCTCGGGAAAAAAAAAAGAAAAAAAAAGAAGTCCAAGTTCAGGATGCTTCTTTCTAAGTGTCTTCTTCCTAAGGTGCGCTGGAGTTCCTTCTTTAAAAAAAAAAACAACAACAACAACAAAAAAAAGCTTTCCTCCTTTGCAATTATTTTGATATTTTGGCTCTGTGACTGCCTTTCTTTGTAATCAGGAGCAAGCTTTGCCAAGGCCCTCCATGGGGAACGCTCCTTGAATCTCCCCGTGGAAGGGGCTGGGCCTGCCCTACAGCCCCCCACAGGGCCAGCAGCATGCGGCAGAGCAGGGAGTGCTGCCTGAGGCAGGGTGAGCTGCCCAGCGGTTCTTCCACCCATGGGGATCACAGCTGCCCCTACAAGATGCCTCCATGCCACGCTTGGCACCGTCCCCCTCGCCGACCTCCAGCAGCTCTCTAAGCCGACAAAAAAACGCCCACCTCTTGCTGCGACGGTGTTCGGAGTGCTCAGCAAGCTGGAGCGAGTAACTGAAGGGAGAGCTGAGCACCAGAAGCGGCAAGCAACAAGACCCCACAGCTGCAGGGTGGAGAAGAGAGCAAACCAGTGCAGTACTGATGTGGATCAGCTACAGAACCACACTGTTAGATTTAGCTGCTATTGAGGGTTAACTTTGGCACAGGAGCAGCTGAAATGCTTGAACGTGATGCTTTCTCCCAGCTTTGCTCTGCAATACGAGCAAAAAAAACCCAGAATTCTGTTCCTTATGTCACCTAGGGCCTGCCCTCCAAGGTGGGCTGCAATGGTAAAAATCCTTCACACGCCGTGTTCTTACAGTAGCATTTGTATGTTAAACTAAAAAAATAACAGCCTTAAAATATTGCCTCTTCCCTGATTTTCAAAGTAGGTGCAGCATGGTGAACAGCATCCCAAACTGCCCGCTATTAACCCTGCAGCAGCTTCATTTTTTAACCCTGAAGTGAGTTCAGCATCTCATGTGTCACTGCTGATACAGGCAGCAACCATCCCTGCTGGTGTCACTTGCACCAAGGAAACCTGTCCTCAGAAACTAAGGACTGCTTGGTCAGAAGCACCAGCCTTGGACACAGGAAGTCACAACTGTGTGTGATGGAAACCGTATGGTGTTATTTTACTGAGGCTTCATTAGATCCAAAGCCTGCGGATTCTATTGAGAACGACATAGAGTTAACCTACTTGAAAAGGCAGAAGTGCAAACAGCCCATGGGGGTGTGCTCTTCGCATTTTTTTGCCTGCAAATGTACTAGAAATTCCCCTAAAGGGAAGTTCCACGCTTCCAAATGCACACTGCAGATTGAGAACACTGAGGTGTGTATTTCCAGCAGATTCCTCTCGATATTTTTAAGGACTTTCAAATAAATAGATTCCTGTATTTCTAGGGACGGGCTACAAAAGCGGCCAGTCAGGGCCTGTCGAATCCCCCAAGCTCCAGGTTGCTGCTGTTGTTGCTGCCACAAAGCAAGTGCTTGGGGTGGCTGCTGCAGCCTGTATTGGAAAAGCAGCTCCCTTCTGGCAGCAGCAGTCATTCTCCACCTTCCAACCTGACAGTTGTGGGGTCACCAAGCCTGGTCCCAAGCTCTCAGGGCTGAGGCAGCAAAATTCAGTCTTGCCAATGCCGCTGAGAAGTCTTGCTCCGGCTCTGACCCCAGTACTCTTAGCTGTTCCTCTTCTGGTGTGTGGTTCCCGTGTGGTTCTCTGCAGGGTGTGCGGAGCGAGGAACAGAGCCCCAAGGAATGATATATCTGTACATATCTGTGCCAGCCCAGCCGTGGAAGAGACGGTCACAGGAAGGAAAGGATACAGAATAAAAGCAGGCTAGGAGAAAAGGTCCATGTCTTAGAAATCATTTAATATTCCAGGGCTGTGAGCTTCAAAAAATCGAGCTGGATCTAAACAGTCATACAGGAAATAATGAGTAAGAACCACTACTTACTTCCTTTGGCTACACAAAGCAAGAAACAAAGCAATAATCACACTGTTTTATTCTGTGATCTGATTGCTGCGTTACCTTATTTCCCGGAGACTATTCCTCTGCATACCACAACATGCCTGTCAAGATGTGGATTTACAGGTTACGCTGTAGTTGAACCTGCTAGTTTTCAGCTCCATTTACTTGTTGGTACATGCCTAGCAGAGTTGCAGTCCAGATTAGGAAACATTTGTTTATGCCCCAAAATCCCCAACATATTTTTCCAGCTCTGCTCCCTGTGCTGGGTTTCATCCCACCAGCTCTCTGCTAGTCAGCTCCCACACTGTTTCCTGGTATAAAATTGATTAGAAGCAGCATGAAATGTCATTGGGTTGACCCTCGGGAGGCTGGGCCCAAAAATAACAGGCGGGAAAAGTGGCCTTTTGATTAAACTTTCAATTGCCAAAAAACCTGTGCATTTCCCCTCACCATGCATGTGTGCACATATTGTAAGCCAAGAGAATTCTACAAGAGATGGAGACACCACAGTGGCTTTAGCACAGACCTGTTCTCAGCAGCGTTAGTGCTGCTGAAGACAGCAGGACTCTTGCCATCAGCTTCAGTGGCGGCAAGAGAAGGGTCCTTTGTTCCACTTCGTATTTCACATCTCTTTCTTCCCGGTGCCTCTCGGCTGTTAGCAGAGAGAGAATGTGAAAGCACAGTGCAGCAGGCCCAGGATGGCTGCTCGTGACTGCAGAGCTGGTGTTGGGGGGTGGCAGCATCTTGGGAAAGCAACACAGGTTTTCAGGCATTCTATAGAGCCCATGCTAACGTGTTTTCTGGGTAGTGTTAGGTACGTGTTGCTTGTACTTTTCCAAGAGGGGAACGTCAGCGTCAGCAATACCCAAGAAGCTCTTCTGGCAGGGTCCTGGGAAATCCAGGTGCTGCTCCAATGAGACAAAAAAGCCACATGGAGTTTTAGTGGGAAAAAATGTGGCAAAGGAAGAAGCATGGCCTCATGCACGCCTATGCTGATATGAACATCTGATACTATGCGCGTAATTTACATATTCATATATTTATATGTCAGACTGCTCCCATTTCTGAGCCTCATGACCGAACTTGCTGCAGAATAGCCAGATGCAAAGAAATGAGGGAAGGAGGGAACAGCAGATTTTGGAATCCAAATTTCCAGGCCTCAGCAGATTTGCCATGGTCGTGTTTGTGTATATTTTTTACTTTCTCCTCGAACTTCCAGGTTACACCGAGCCCCTGGTATACACAACATCCCTGCTTGGGATCGGTTTCAAAGCAGCTTGTCTCAGGGTCAAAGCACACATGTTTGTAATATTTGCAGGTTCAACATTTAGAGCTCCTCTCTAAGCCAGGTGAGATCAGTGGTATAGAGAGACAGGCCATGAGCATACAACAACCCTCTCACTGCCTCCTGGGCAGCCCAACGCTGTCTGAGGCCAGAACCTGGCTCTGCAGGGCTCTACCTGGGCCACAGCAGCATCCTGTGGTTACTTTGTCACATGAGCAAAGCCACTGTCAGTCTTTTTAGGTCTAGAGATGAACTATAAGAGACAGGTGTTACAACAAATAACGACCACTTCTTATTCTGAAAATAGGGCTGGAAATGAGCCAGTGAGAACTATGGTGACAGAAATTCATCTTGCCTTCTCTTGCTCACACTTCTCTTTCTCTCCTTTTCAGAGGATATAGGAACCTTTTTGTCTCAACCCCAATAGCAGTTCCTCTAAACTTATGAAGGACAGCTCTACTGCTACGCTATTGCTTTTTTTAACATTTCCTACCCCCCCCCCCCACAATTCAGCCTCTGAGTTTGCAACGTGTATAATAAATTGGAAAAAAAAAAAGTTCCTGAAATCTTTCTCAAATAATTCTCGAGGATTATCAAATCCATTACTGAAATGATATTTGGGAAGCGATGGAAGGAAAGAAGAGAATTCACAAGGGCCTGGTAAGGCATATCTGTCTTGAGCGGGGAGCCAGGGCTTGGCCAGTGATGTACAGTGTACCCGCATGGAACCTGGACACTCACAGCAATTTAAGGTGATATCTTGGTCAGCAAGTGGACACCCCAAATACGCGGCGGTTTAAGATGGGGATTGTGAGAAGCAGACATCCACAGAAACCCGAATCACATTCTAAGGCTGTTGTTTAACATTCTAGGTAAGTAAGGTAGAGAATAGAAAGAATAAGAATTATCTTAAAATCCCTGCTAAATCATGCCCTGCTTTCTCAAGGCAACCTCGAGCTTTAGTAGTTCAGACAGATTCTCTAGCTGACAATTAATATTAATGGGTAGATTTCACAATGTGGCATTATCACACTGTGAGATGGGTGGGCATACCATCTGGGTTTTGGCAGGTATTAGATGTAATCAAAGGGATTACTTGGCTCGGGGAGAAATGGAAAACCTTGGGCTTGTTTAGTCTTTCTTCTTTTGTTTGGATGCAGCTCTAGGTGTACTTAACTATTTTCCCCTTGTCCTTTGTTTCTCGTGATGAGCGTTTCTGAGTTTACATGGGAAACGAGAGGCGGATACCAAAGCAATTGTATTAGTTGGAGTCTGAACCGATCTGCCTTATAGCCTTTCTCTTTCTCATGCAATGTTGTTTTGGGATCGATTGTCAGCTCGTTTAGGGGCCTCGCTTTCGCGTCTTAGAAGGTTAAGCGGCGTATTTAAACGGCGAGGGATTTAAAGAGAAAACACATTTAGATAATCAACCAACCAGACCTTTTTCGAGTCGAGCCGAAGAAATTAGGTGCGTGAACAGATAAAGGCGCAGAAAAAAAAAAATAAAAATAGACTTTGTACTTTTCTTTCCGCAAAGCAAATACGAAGTGCCAACTTTCCGGGCCGGGTGGGAAATTCCTCTCCCTCCCTCTCCCTCCTCCCAGCCCAGCCCAGCCAGCCCCGAGCACCAGCGCTACTGACGAGGGGAGGTTTCGTTTTAAACTTTAGGAAAGCTATCGATTCGGCAGCCTTTCTTTCCCGCCTGTCTGTGCCCCAGCTGACTGTAGCTAAGTAATCCTCATCAATCTGTGGTAATGCAGGACCGTGTTTATTGCTGTAGTAGTTAAGTTGTTGTTAATTTTACACTAAATGGTTGTTATGATGATGAATGAGTAGCTCAGGCTGCCACCCAGGGGACTTCAGCCCATACAGCCAACAAGAGCGAGATCGCAAGGGGAAGAAGGGAAGAAGAGCAGGGAAGAGCCAAGGACCACAGTCAGAAACTTTTTTCAGGACTTTTAAAAAAAGGGGGGATGGGGGGGGGGGGAGTTCGGAAGAAAAGGGGAAAAAAAAAAAGAAAAAGAAAAAGAAAAAGGAAGGAGCTGATCGACTGCTTCGTGTTTGAATTTGTACGCCGTGGGGTAACAGGAGCTGCCCGAGTGTTAACCGTGGTTCTTTCACACATCGGCTGGAATGAAAGGGAGGATGAAAGCACAACCCGGTGTCGCGTCGCGGCCTGGCCCAGCAGCGGCATGGATCCTGCCCGAGGATGCCCTGCTGCGCGCCCCGCAGAACCCCGACCTTCCCGGGCTGTCCCGCGGAGGAACGCGCTCCGGTCCCGCGGCCCGGCCCCGCCGCTGCCAGCCTTTGTCCCGAGGCGCTGTCCGCTGGCGGACGGCGCCCCCGTGCGGCCGCGGCGCGGTACTGCAGGCCGGGAGGCGGCGGGCGGGGAGCGGAGCGGCTCCCGCGGCTGCGGAACGTTCCTCGGAGGTGGAGCTCGGAGAGAGCAGCGCGGGGCGGAGGGGAGAGCGCCCCAAAGCCCGAGTGGCTGCAGGCCCCGCTGCAGAGGAAAGCCCTCCTCCCATCGCCTTCTTGCTTTTAATGTTATCAGTGTACTGCCCCATGCCGGGTTACTAGAGAGAAATTGTTAGGGTTTTGTCAAGTTAAGTTTTATTACTTTGCATGGCCTAAGTTTGACTACGGGCAAAAATGTACAGTTTTACCCAGCCTTTATTGCTCATCTGGGTCAAGTGGCATTGCATTTCCATTCTGTGTCACTGCTCAGAACGATCGAGAAGAAGGAAGTGTGGCAATTTAGTCTGGGAGGCCCTGAAGGGAAAATAACCAGAGAACCCAGGAGCTGCAAACGTGCCCTGGAAGGGTTCAAGGGCCGGCTCCCGGAGAAAGTACAGGCCAAAGTCAGAACCAAGTGTTGCAAGTTGAGCGGGGCTTCTTCCAGCTCTTATTCTGCCTCCGTTTTTACCTCGCCTCCCTTCCCAGCGATCACTCCAAGCCTGCATACCATGCAGGCACAGAAATGTGCAGCCATTTTTCTGTAGCTTGGATGCAGCACCTGTGTGAGCCCCTCACCTACAAGGGCTGTCCCACAGTGTTTTGCAGCTGCTGGGGTTCCCGTGAATAGTTTCTCAGCTCCAGCTCTGGGACCCCCAGCAAGCAGGTTCTGCCACCAGCCCTGTGCCAAGACAATCTCTGTAGCCATGATTCTTTCATGCAAGGCGATACAAAGCAGCTATGGGTGGCTCTGGAAGCTCAACAGCCCATCTCTAGTCCTTTGCACAATCCAGCTAGTATTCGCGCTGAGTAGGTGAAATGCACCTGCCACGGATTTGAGACATCTGTTACAGGTGAAAAGCATCACCACAAGAACCAGATCAGTAAAGCACTCCATTACTTTGCTTCCCACCTTCAGCACCTGGTCCTGGCCCTGCTCTTACGTGTTGCACAACTACAGTATCTGGAGTTTGGCAAAGCTTTCTGTAGTCACAAACTCTGAAACTCTCCAGGCATGGCCCATGAAGACAGCCTGCTTCTAGCACAGTCTATCAATTCCAAGTACTGCCTCCCTACAATACTTGCTGCTTAGAGATTTGGAATTTGAAGGGTATATTAAACGTATATTAAAATAATAAATGTGTATTAAAAAAAAAACCCACAACTATGCAATTCCATAACTCTGGCTTACACTCAGATTATCTTGCATTCTCTTTCTGTCTTGGAGCAGCAGAAGATGGGACAGGCAGAAGATGGGACAGGCACCCTCTGAACTCTCGCTGCCAGTTAGGAATAGGGCCTCACCACGTGTGTGCTGAACAAAAAGGCAATTTCTGCCACAAATTGCTTGTGATCCACTGTGTTCCTAAGGCAGCGGACATTATTTACTTTCTGTTACGATTAGCTGGAATAATACTACTGAAAATAGACAAGTACACCAACGTTCCTTAAAATTAATAGATGAATGCTAGTTCTTCTTTATTGACATTGCCGTACCTGTCCTGAGCATGCTGTTATTAGCTTTCGGTCTAAGAGGACCATAGCTCCTATGCCACATAAGGCCACATGGTGCCCTAAACTGTAAGAGGACACACACACACAGTCCTGCAATGATTCTCTCTGAATATATTTAACTGCACAGCACTAGTGTTATTGCAAGAAGAAACAGTACGAGCCGGAGTATATGATGTTATTTTTTCAAATCTGCCACAGTCTTTCTGGACTGCTTTGAGCAATTCACTCAGCCTATTGCATTTTTACCATTATTATTTTAAGATTGCTATGTACTATTCATGAAGTCAAAGGATGCAATTCATCGCTGCCCTTGCACAAGAGAAGTCTCCCTTTTGGATTATCCTCTGTGCGTACGTATCTGTGCTCCTGGGCAAGAGACTCTGGCAAAAGGCACAGTCATGTCAGTGAAGTGCTGGGAGAAGCAGATGCTGGGTGGTCCTACGCTTAAATTATTTGCTGGCTGCTTCTCTAGGGACCATGGCAACTGTGGCACAGATAAGAGAATCCCCAAAGACTACGCTGAACTGGGTCACAGCCAGGAGAAGAAAAAGGAAGAAGTCCTGGTATTGGCATAGGGATGAGATGCCCTGCCTCTTCTCTTGGGGCCAGAACCATCTCTGGCCCCAGCAATTTGTGCTCTAAATTAAGGGCTGCTATCCATCTGAAGAAAGGAAGAAAAAGAAGCAGCAGCAATACAAAGAGACTAAGCATTTATTTTTGGCTCACTTGTTCTTAATGGAGATAACAATACCTCAATCTTTGACAGCAAAGCAGGGAGACTCAGCTCATGGAAGTTTGCCAAGTAAATTGAGATCTTTGCACAAAAGGCACTTTCGACATGCACAACTTCTGGCTTATTAAAGCAAAACAAAAACCATTCACCTTAAGGAGTGTTCAGGAATTAGAAGGCATGGCTCCTCACAGCTCAGTGCCTCGTGTGATTATTTAAGCTTGTCCACATCCAAGCAGCAATGCTCAACTAGTTTAAATACCTAATGCATGAGGCATGGAACAGGGAGGATGTAGGACTGCTGTCTCTTCCACGTAACTTGCCAGTCATTCACCAGGGCTCTGCTCTGTTCTTTTTGAGCAGCATCTAAGCCACCAAATAAGTCATTGTATTGTAACCTTATACGCCTATTACAAATACATGTATAAGAGAGGAAGGCTTGTGACTAAGTGGCCTATTTAGAAAGGACCCAGAATACTTTTTTTGCAATTTTCTTCTCACTTCCCCATCCCTCTCTTCTTCTGAAGTGGCAAGGAACCAGAGCAAGAGCAGTGTGTGAATTGATTTGGAGACGATCAACGTATTGGTGCTCAGCTCTGGCCAGCTGCCGTGTCATTGATTGCCTCAGGATTGATTTGCACACCATTTCTTCTCAGCACATCTGCCAAGTCAAATGGAGAGAGAGCAATGAAGTGAAAAGAAAATTATGTATTTGTGGTAGACGTTTTCACCTCTTTTCACATCCTCCTTTGGGAGAAGTTGAGGGACCTGGACTGACTTCAGTGCTACTTTTAGAAAGTGCTAGGAGAGGAGTTAGTAGAAAAGAAGAACAGCAGGGATCCACCTCCCTCTCCCCCCTCAAATCCTTTGACAACAACCACCTACAAAAGGTAAAGAAACTAAAGTTTCTGCCTATAACAGAGACAGCTATTCAGCAGGCCAGAGTTTTGGCTAATACATAATGATCATTTATGCTTCTGCTCAGTAGCCACAGAGGATACAGGTTTCAGTTTGCTTACAGCTTACCTAAAGAGCTGCCAGAGTACTCCATCGAGTAAGCATTTTATAGTCATCTGCTGCCAGTGGCAATAATAATAACAGAAATAACAGAAGAAAGTATGCTCACGGCAAGTTGCTGGAGAGACCATCTGATGATACCAGTTATATTCACTATATAACTGGTATATATAAGCCACTAAGGGACTTCCAGGTAGGGCAGGTAAGTCAGAGACTGATCAGCAGTCAGGACACTGGGCATGCCAGAACCTAGAGGTAACTCAGCTCATTTGGGATATGTGCACTGCTAACATATTTCTATTACCTGTATATTTTCCCTTTGGAATCAGGAGGTGCTGATGTCCCAAAATAGCCAGTTGTGTCATTTCTTTCTAACTGTGAACCCCATGTCACTGGCGCTCTCCTGGAGACAGAAGGACACTTTCAGGTGAAAGATTTGTTGCAGACTGTTACAAAAACTTTGCAAGGTTGTTCTTACAAACACCTCCATCGAGAAAAGTGAGAAGTTCCTTCCCTCTATTTTCTCTCTACTGTCACAAGTCAAATTCTCCACTTAGAGTTACCTAGGATTGTAACAATTTTCTAATTTTTACTCCTTTTGCAAGGACAACAGTTTTCTGATCCTTTCCTCACATTCATTTCTAACACACCACACTGAAGCTGGCAACATTTTTCAAAGATCAATTCAGACCTCAGCTCCCATTGTCAACAATAGCCAGTGGCTCTCAAAAACACCTGGTTTCTTAGAACACTTTTGAAAATGTGCATTAGGCTCCTAAGTCAACTGGAGCGCACTGCATGTAGCACATAACTGTATAACAAGACCTGGATGCTACAGTACAGAAGCAGTCTTAAAAATCGAATAAACACCTTCATAAAGAACCATTTTGGCTTATTAACCGAGGTATTTTGAACAACCTCATACTCAGAAAATTCGTAGTCTGCAGACTGCTAAAAGTAATCCAGACAGCATCACTCCATTTGCTATATTTTAATCTCTTCTACCTTTGGCATCTTCTATCAGTCACTCTCAGAGACAAAACATTTAGATGAGAATTTGGGTTGACATTCTAGAGACTTATGTATGTTCTTATCATTGGGAAATTTAGTTTTCACAACATCCATGATACAGATGTTATTTTTCCTTCCTAAAGAGTTTGGAAGAAACTGGCAGAGTAACTAAATGTTAAATTTTCAGCTACCGTTATGACTATAGTTACTACATAATACAGTCATACTGTTAGACACCACAGTTCTGTTTTCCTCGGATTACACTTTTATGAATTAGAGACACTTGCTTTCTAATTTTCAGGTACACCCAAGGCTTCCCAGTGAAATTTGGGTCTGAGTGGGCACCTATTTATAAGTGCTAACAAACCTTCATTTTGTTATCCTGTTTTCAGAAGAGCTCAGCTTCCATTTAAGTAGTACTATGCAACAGAACAGTCTGATACTATAAATTGAATCACAGAATCACCAAGGTTGGAAAAGGCCTCCGAGATCATTCAGTCCAGCCATCCACCTATCACTAGTATTTCCCACTGAACCCTCAGACAACATCTAAATGTTCCTTGAACACCTCCAGGGTTGGTGACTCCACCACCTCCTTGGGCAGCCCGTTCTAGCACCTGACCACTCTCTCAGAGAAGCAGTATTTCCTGATGTCCAACCTGAATCTCCCCTGGTGCAACTTGAGGCCATTCCCTCTCATCCTATCACCAGTTACATGGGAGAAGGGGCTGACCCCCAGCTCACCACAACCTCCCTGCAGGTAGTAGTAGAGAGCGATGAGGTCTCCCCTGAGCCTCCTCTTCTCCAGACTGAACAATCCCAGCTCCCTCAGCTGCTCCTCATAAGGCCTGTGCTCCAGACCCCTCACAGCTTTGTTGCCATACTCTGAACACGCTCTAGGGCATCGATGTCTTTCTTGTAGTGAGAGGCCCAAAACTGAATGCATTACTTGAGATGCAGCCTCACCAGGGCTGAGTACAGAGGGATGGTCACTTCCCTGCTCCTGCTGGCAACGCTATGTCTGATATAAGCCAGGATGCCATTGGCCTTCTTGGCCACCTGGGCACACTGCTGGATCATTTTCAGACAAGCATCGACCAATACCCCCAGGACTGCTGACTGGCAACTCAGGGGATCTTCTGAGTGTAATGGGACCTGGTGATGAATAGAAATTTTTAATGTTGCATTGATAATGATTACAGTTTTGAAGAAACCTAACCCATTTATGACAGCAACTGGCAGACCCCAGAAGACATTACTTTGTACACTTACAGGGTGGTTTACACAACTCCGAGCTCAACAGACAAGACAAGTACTCACTGCCCTGGTGAGTAGCAGTCAGTGCTCAAAGATGCTAGAAACATCAGTTGTCATGCGACTCATATTGCCCTCTTTTCACAGGCAGGATAGAGGGCTTGGCCTCTCCACCTCACCTCACTTTCATGTGTACGTATATACAACATATACATATATACATATATATAAATATGTAGATATATATATATATATGCAAAGTAGCTCACTTACCTCTAAAGCTATTGTCTAGATTCCTTTTAGAAACAATGGAGAAAAAGACACCATTTGGAAATGCAACTCAACCAACCTGTTTCAGGTGCCTGGCTGAATAGAACATGAATCAGGCCCTAGAATTGATTTATATTCCTATTGGCTATATAGATAGTTTAAATAGTAAGCTGAGGTAGTGATATCTACCAGACAGGTGCCCGCAGTCAGTCGAATGACTCGCACTCTTTGAGGCCCTTCTAAGGTAAATAGCTTTCAGAGAATAGAACACTCATCACCTATCATGCAGCATGTCACAATAACCCTTCTTTCAGCCCACTTTTTCCCTTTGGCATCTTCTAGATCCTTCCCACCCCATGCAGATTACAAAGGCAATGTTCCTTGCCTTTTGCTCCAACCCTCTGCACTTTAGACTCCTCTAACATCCCCCACTATTCCATCACACTGTCAAGTGCTTTGTTCTTATTTTCGAGCTTCTCCTCACCGCTTATTCATTCTCATCTCTTGCCATGTAGCCTCAGCACTCTCAGTTCTCCTACTTGAACCATCACCAGCTCCACACATAGTCACACGTCCAGAAGGTTCCTCTCTCACCTTCACTCCCTCCATAAATCAACATATAAGACCCTGCTTTTGTGGCATCCATAAGAGACTGATCTGATGGTAATTAAGATATTAATGACTACTTTGGTACAAGATTTTCAGTAGTGATAAGAGTATCACTTTTTTTTCTGAGGTAAGAAACAGATCTGTGCTGAGCATCTCCCTTCCAAAAAAATTAAGCTTTAAGAAAAATGTTTCTGAACATGCACATACAAAAAAAACCCAAAAAACTGATATGACCCCACAACAGTATGAGTACTTCTAAAAATCTCAGCTAAATAATCTGTTTTTAAAAGAGAGAAGAGTAACAAAAACGTACATCTTCAGAGCATCTTTTCTGCACTGCTTGTATGTCATTTATGCTTACTGGATTCAGTTCCAGATATGAGCAGCAGAAGTGAATAAATTTTAAAATGTAATTTCTCAAAACTAGATTGCAAAGTCATGATTGCAGCTTTCCTCAACTCCAGACTGTCCAGAATTCCGAAGATGCTTTACTACCCCCCAAGCTTTTCTGAAATGCAGATAAAAACTTCACAGAGATTAGTTAATCTGCATACAACAGAGACTTCAGAAGAGGCTGAAAAGCGAGAAGCATTTCTGACGATGGGTTATGACAGAAAATACCTGAAGGCAGCTAGCTCAGAAGGCTGAGAGAAGCATGCATGGTCACTTCTCTCCACCCCAGGATGCTGCTTCAGACATCAGCTGGAATATAGCTCCCTTTATCCTGGTGTTTGCTATACACTGGTGTTTACAGTCCAGTCTGCTAACACAGCGTTTTGTTCCATCTTTTGCCATAACTTCAGCAGAGGCACATACCTAGAAAGTTAAAATTCCTTTCTGAGCCCAGGTACAGAAATACAACCTGAGTCCTGCTGTAAAGACAGCAAACATAAGAATGCACAATCATGTCACACTTGCAAACGTGCATCTTCTGTACTGATATATTGCGGAGTGGAGAAGAACATTGAGCATTGACGCAAACGTGCTCTGCAAAAACTTCCTCCATGGCCCAAATTAGACTTAGAAATTCAGTGTATTTTATGTGCTCTACAGAAGAGTTATTTATAGAGTTGAGGTTCCAAGAAATATGTTCTGTACCATAACCTTTTGTTTCCTGCCCAAGAAAAGAGGTAGTCTTTCCAGAGTGCAAGAGAAGTAACTTTCTGACATTTCTTTCTGACATACTGAGCTTTAGTTGTGGAATAGAAAATAGTTCATTTTACAAATGAGCAGTTGCATCAAATATAGTTGCTTTGAACTCAGTTCAAAATAGAGTTCAGAGTGAAATACAACAATTCTATGATACAGAAGAATGTAAGACTGTGATAGGTTGTGAAACGGAGCTAGCTCTTTTTTGAGTTAAGTATACACCCACCAGTTCTGGTCATCTCTACAGGTAAGTAATTCATGGTGAGCTGGTAATATCCAAAACTAGAGGCTTCTTACACACTCTTCATAGGAGAGGTGCTCCAGCCCTGTGATCATGCTCATGGCCTCCTCTGGACCTGTTCCAGTAGTCCCACTTCTTTCTTGTGCTGGGGGCCCCAGGCCTGGATGCAGTACTGCAGATGGAGCCTTACGAGGGCAGAGTAGAAGGAGACAGTCACCACCCTCACCCTGCTGGCTACTCCTGTTATGATGCACACCAGGAAGAAGTTGGCTTTCTGGGCTGCAGGTGCACAGTGCTGGATCAAGTGAAGCATTTCATCCACCACAAGACCTTCTCAACAGGGCTACTTTCAAGGAGCTCTTCTCCTGGTCTGTACATATATCTGGGATTTTCTCAGCCCAGGTGCAACACCTTGCATTTGACCTTGCTGAAACTCATTAAGTTCTCGTGTGTCCACCTTTTGAGCTTGTTCAGGTGCCTGTGGATAGCATCCCTTCATTCTGTTCCATCAACTGCACCACTCAGCTTGGTGTCATCAGCTTAGTTGCTGAGGGTGCACTCAATCTCACAGTCTATGCCATTGATAAAGATGTTAAAGAGTACCAGTCCCAAGACACACTACTGGGGGAAACTGCTCATCACCGACCTCCACCTGGACATAGAGCTATCGACCACAGTCCTCTGGCTGCAACCTTCTAGCCAGTTCTTTATCCACAGAATAGTCCAGCCTTCAAATCCACAACTTTCCATTTTAGAGATAAGGATGTGGTGTGGGACCGTGTCAAAGGCCTTGCAGAAGTCCAGGTAGATGACATCAGTTGCCCTTCCTTGGTCCACCAATGCCATCACTCCATCATAGAAGTCACCAGATTGGTCAGGCACAATTTGCCCTTGGTGAAGCCATACTGGCTGTCTCAGACTATCTCTGCATCTCACATGTGCCTTAACATATCTTCCAGGAGGATCTGCCCCAGGCACAAAGGTGAAGCTCACCAGCCTGTAGTTCCCTCGGTCTTCCTTTCTCCCTTTCTTATAAATGGGAGTGATATTTCTCTTTTTCCAGTCACTGAGGACTTTGTCTGACAGTCACAACTTTTCAAATCTGATGGAGAGCAGTTGGGCAACCATATCAGCCAGCTCCTTCAAGATCCTGGAATGCATGCTATCGGGCCCCATGGACTTATACACATTCAGCCTCATAATGCAGTCTCAGACTTGCTCTTTTCTTACAGTGAGAGGGGTTTTACTCCCCCAGCTCCCATGTAGAGATTCAGAGATGCAAGGTTCAGGAATATGAGAGACACAAGAAGCCTAGCTGCCAGTGAAGACTGAGACAAGGAACTCCTTTTGTACCTCACCCTTCTCCATGTTGTAGCTACTTTTCTCATTTACGAGAGGGGGCATGCTCTCTTTGGCCCATCTCTTCAGATGTTCATTCTCTAATTCATGTCAGAAAAATCAGCCAAGCGATTTCAAGCCAACTGTTTGTACTGATAGAGATAAGCCGGCTGCTTTTGTGTGAACAGGGTGAGAGCTGAAGCCCATGTGCCTCCCAGCTCTTCCCACTGCCACTGCAGGATCAGCAGCTATGGCAAGCGCTTCCTTGGCCAACAGAGAGGGAGCCAGAAACAGACTCCTCTGTCACCACGTTATGGGAAGACATTGACTCTCTCTTAGTTGTTCCTAAGAAAGAATAGAATGAGCAACATGGAAGCAGGGCACTTTTGCAACTATATTTGTACTTCCACAAAGGTTTATATCTGTTTAATTATTTGGAGAAAACAAAAAATCACACTACTAAGTTCTAGTTTAAATTTTTGTGCTCCTTCACGTATCTAGAAAAACACCAGCTTAAATAAACATTTTAGAGACGAGTAAGCTAACAAAACAAAAACTTACTTGACAATCCTGCCTATTTTATGCTGTAGTCAATTAGGAATCACAATTTCCTTAAATCTTCAATTTCACTCAAACTTTTGTGGGATATGTAAGTGGGATTCTATGTAAGTATTCAGTATTACGTGCACAGAGACCAAAAGGGTATCCATGTACTGTTCTACTTAAAATTCTGCATTATTTTAATTATGAATGATTCTATTTATGAAATCTGTCATGAGTTGCATGCTGCTGCTTCTACTTCTTAAATTGACTACTGTAGTTCTGATAAGGATTCAATTGAAATCAGGCCATTGCTTCAGGTTATCTAGATGTTTCACATACCATGTTAAGTCATTGCTTATGTGAGCTCAAGTTACCATATGATACATAGCAATCCTATTAATACATATCCCTGCATCATAATATCTAGTACCTACAATCCAAAGCCATACTTTACATCTGCAAATGCAAGCAACAAAAGCCAGAGACAAACATTACTCAAGCAGGTCATTCTTATCTGTTTTTATAAATACCCTTTATGAAAGATCATGTTTTGGAAAGCCGGACTACAGAAGCAAACATTCAGATATATCAGAATGTTACTGACATAGAAAATGTCTTTCTCCAATATCAGCAAAAGGTTTAAGGCAAAGATTCAGGAATATAATTCAGAAGCCTGATATGGGGAAGCAGCTGTATAGCAACTGACAAGAATATTCAATTAATCACAGCTTTCGTACAGTCTTTTTTCTTTTTTTTCCCCATCACCTTCCACTGTCTAAGTGGCTGAAAAGAAAAGGCTTGATCGTTTTGGAATCGACAAGGATGAATATCCCAGAATGTTCTGGGTAATCATTGACTGAAAGGGAGCAACTTCTTAGATCACACAGAATCAACCCTAGATTTATCTGTCGCTGAATGCAGTAGATTTGAAATCGTATTGAAGGCAGCAGTCAGTAGACTCAAATATATAGAGGAAGGAGAAGAAACATGGGACAATAAAAAAAGATGACAGACCTAATCTCTAATCTAATCCAGAAGTGACACTAGCAGAAGTCAAAGTCACATCTGACTAAATCTGAAACTCTTCCATCAATAACATCAAAAGAGCAGTAACATAACCATTACTGAAAAGTGCAGGAGAATAATAAGACTGAGACATCGTAAATTTAAGCCCACACACCACTGGTGTGCTAAATTCAAAGCTAGTATCTCCATTCTTCCTACTTGGTATATTTTTTGAGCCAGAACAGTATATCCAAATCCTGCAGTGTCTGAACTTTTTTTTGTTTGACTGTAAAAGAGAATCTTCAGTTCATGCCCGGAGTTTTAACCAAGGCGGTGAAACATACCCAAGTTAGAATCTCAAATAACAGTCAAGAAATGAAAACTCTCTCACCCACCTTTGGATGTCAGTGCCAAAACAGAACAATGGCAGATAAAAAGTCAGCGTCAGCTGCTCTGCTGAAAGCATTATCACAGATAAAATGGGAAAGCGGCGAATAGCGAAGAGTAGGATTTGGAGCTACTGAAGGGAAAGAAGTGAAAAATAAAGAAAATGAAAGGGAGGGAAACACATATATATATTAGCCCTAAAACAGGGCACGTGTCCCTACAGAGCAATGATGTAGTGAGGCTGTAAATGTACAGGAAATGGGATTATCAGTAAAACAGTGAGATCATTAGGACAGTTAGAGTCTTTGTGAACACCTTCCACTGACATCCACTGCAGTGCCGCTGTGGACTGAAGGAAGCACAGTTTTACACTTGCACGTTAGCCTACAGGTCAAAACAAAAAGTACGGCGATGCATTCTGCACTGACTTACTTTTAATGTGCCAACTTAGACAGATATCTGTGTTACTAAATCCACGAAAATCTGAGGAACAAAGTTAAACAGATGCCATCTTAGGCAAGAAAGAATTACGCCTGTGTTTTGAAGTTTTAACTATCTGAGGTTTGTCATCTGGTGAAAATTTTGACATACTTTTCTGCTAATGAAACTTGCAAGAGGAATGAGTTCCTGCGCATCACACAGATTCCATTATGCTCCACCTCTGAGAGGCCTGTACATGCTCAGACTGAAGGAGGAATGTTTCATATCTGCATAGCTTAATAGAAGAACTCAGGAAACTCTGGAACAACTTGAATCAATTAAGGAAGTAGGCTGATACGGACTTTTGAAAGTTGCCTTTCTTTGAAAGTTTAATTGTGTTTCTTGGAAAACACATCAAGAAAAATAGAACTCACTTTAATGTAGCTTCTTTCTGTTTTTGTTGTTGGAGTTTAAGCCTAAGAAGTACTGGCAAAAACAGAAGGCTGATCTCAGCAGTCAAAAAACTCAGAGAGGTGGGAGAAAAGTACAGGAAGGGTTGAAATGCAGGAGTGGAGGGCAGTATTTGAAAAGCACACAGGAAAAGCAGAAGTTTAAAACTGTTTACAACCTAACAGGAGAGAGGGAGACATAAAGCAAGTAGTTCAAAAGGTAGAGAGTGACTCTGAAAACTTTTCTAGTGCTCCGGTAACAGCTGAAACTGCAGGTAACTATTTAACAACTAAATCACAATTTACAGCTGTAGGGCGTCAAACATACACCAAGGCTGTCTTTCTCTGGGGAGTGCTCTGCCTTAGGTTGACAGTGATGGGTACTCTGGCACTCACCATGCTCTCCCTTTACACAAACCTTGTTCAGCCCTGCAGAAGTTGCCATGTAAGGCCTCTGGCTGACAGTTGATCGGCAACCCTCTCCTGTGCTGCCTGTGCTCAGGAATTTGGAGGAAAACAGTGAAATGCAAGCTTTTTGGAAATTCTTCTCAGCAGACAGATATCCATCAGCAAGTCCACCCGCCTTCATGCACAAGTGCAGTAATCTCCATTTTCTTCCTCATCATTCTGTATTCTGGTATATTCTTACTAAGGCAACTCAGCATATTGCCCTGACATGTCCACATGGCCCCATCCTTCTGTTAACTGTTTCATTTTCCTTGCACTGCATCATCTTTTCTGACAATTTCCACAGCACCGCTCAAGTGCACAGCATGGCACCAGCAGAGATAAGCTGTATCAGGATGGGTACCTATTATAAGAGAGTTTTATGGCTGGAGAGTTCTATAAACAGAATATGTCATAGTTATTACAGAGCCAGACTCTATAAGGGGTGAAGTTGAAACCACTGACTGCCTGATTACATCCCTCATCAGGGATAACTTCTCTTGGAAATAACAGTCCAGTATCTTTCTACAGATAGTTCATTTGCAAAACAGGGCTTTGAATTTGATCTCTGAAAGGCGGCAATCAGCAACAGAGCATGAATCTAAATGTTGTTTAGATTTTACATCTTCCTTTATAATCAGAGACCACAACTGCTGCACTTTGAGAAAACTTGCCTGCTTTTCACTTCCCATTTCCAAACAGGTGTACCTGTCACTTAAAGAATGTTAATGAAGATGGATTTATTGTGATTTCAGAGTACTTTTTGTCTAAGCTTGATAAATTTATCACAGACAGCCTCAACAATACATAACGAGTTATAACTGCACTTTTCTGCAAGTCTTCACAGTTAGTTTTCTATTTGTGAAAAGAAATGGAAAAAGAAATATTGTGCCCCTTCTAATGCAGAGGTAGATGTAATGAATGGCTTTGGCAAACAGTTGTCAAAATATGTTAACTCACATCTACTTATCTTTTCCTTCCCCCAGAATAGTTTTTGGGCTCATGGTAATTCACTTCCCTATTGTGTCTACTGATACAGCATAGTGAATCCTGCATATCTAGATAAAAGAAACAATTTAATTCAAGTTGCAATTCAATTATCTTCGTTTTTCACACTGCTGGCTTGGGAGATCCCCACTGCAGATTAAAATCCACAAAGAGCTCTTCTTCTTTGTGTTCCCATTGGAGAATGGCACTCTCACCAGAAATCTGGTAGTCAAGCACTGGAACAGAAGCCTTCTCAGTTCTGGAACAAGCTACCAACACATACTGCTCACTCTTCTTACAAAGGGAACAATCGTCGTATCCCGCAACTCTTCTTGTCATCCTCTCTTTGGGTGGACACTGAAGCACTTATATGCTTCATATCCACACCTTGGAATTGACTTCAGTATCTTTTAAGCTTCACCTGTACTATCAGGAAATATCTATAAAACTCTTGCAAAACTGAGCAACCCTGCTTACTTCCAGGCTGTACAGAGAGTGACAATTTGCTGCAGCTTTCAGTTGTCCTATTAATGCGAATATCCCCAGGGTAGACCTAAAGACACTGCCTACTATTATCTTCAAAACATGGGAAGTTATTTACTAAACCCTACGTGAATTTTATCTTTTAGTTGGTCAGCTTCAAGATTTAAAAGGTTAAGAAATAGCAAGATGAAGATCACCAGAGATTGCTTGAGTTTGACCCTTTGGGGCATATTGAAACAAGTCTTTAATTACATGACCATATACTACTATCCTCCCACCTTCAGATTCCTTTTTTCTCCATGAGCTGTGGAAATGAAGTATGACTTAACATTGAAAAAGCTTATAAGCTTTAGCTTCTTGTCCTTTCATATGATTAAGGCCCTGAAAACAGGATAATATCTTGAATTTGCCACAGAATGACTGTAAAGTTAGACAGCTGGCAATCACAGGACAACAGAATTGAAGTCTGTTATAGTTTTGTTGTTTTTTTTTTTACAAAATGATCACTGTATGTGTTTTACATGTGCGGAGGAAGGCATCAAGTGGGAACAATGATAAGGAGAACTAACAGATAATCATTTGATTAAAGCTTGTGACATACTCTTTACTAACAAGAAGCCTGGATTAAAGTTCTCCAGGCAGTCTGGACTTTGACTTTTTCTACCTTCTGAAGCCTTTAAAGCTCTTTTTTTAATTAAATAAAAATAAAAAATAATTGCTTTCAACTTTCGGGCACATGTGATATTAATGTTATACAGAACAGCAAGGTTAATTGATTTGTGAAATATAAAATGGAGTAAGAGTCAAAGACCGGGCAAGAGTACACAAAAAGAAAAAGATGCCACATTGCTGGTAGGTCACCAGAGAAACTATAAAGCATTCCTCAACATTAGACAAAAGAATAGAGCAACACTGCATCCACAAAAGCAAAATTGAAATGACAAAGTATCCCACAAATTAAACTGCAAGGAGACTAAGGAGAAAGAACACATGGTTAAAATAAACAGTAGCACAGAAGCCACTGCTCTGCCTAAGGAAATTGAGAACACTTGGGAAAAATCCATCCTCAGAGAGATTCTCCAAAGCCCTCTGATTTTGCAATGTTCTGCATTGAGACACCCAAAGGCAGGCAATTGCCTGTTGCAGGGCCCCACTCCAGGACACGAGCTGTTCCATGAGGGCTGAGAGGCACCTACCTAAACAGAGAAGGCTCTAGAACCAGTCTCTTAAGGCACGAAACGTGTAGGAACTGGTAGCATGTCAGTATCTTGTCAGCCTTCACAAGGATGGTCCCCTGCACTCAATGGCATCAAGCAAGAGTTTCTTTCCACCATCAGGAATTCCCAAACACTTTCTTGGAAACAAAGAAAGGGAAAGTTCCTGCAGTAATCATCTACCTACCTGTTAGAGTCCTCACCTCAGAAATTCGTGTTCCCGTTCTGCCTAATTTGAGTGGGTACACATGAATTTCAGCCCTCTGCATCTCAGTTTAACACCTTAATCACCAGAGCATTTAGTGTTTTGGACACGTCTCCCCGCTTCCCCTTTTAAGCCCTATTTTCACTTTATATAAATAAACTGAATTCTGAATTAGAGAAGAGCATGACTGAGCCAGCAGAGGGGCCTGTGCTCGTTAAAATTTAAGTCCCTGAAAGATGTAGAGAGTAGATCAGCCATGCTTTTTTAGAGCATATCTGGAGACATCACTAGTCATATACATAAACTGGGGGAAAAACAACAACAACAAACAAACAAACAAATAACAAAAACCGTGACACATCTTTGATATTGCTAAGGTGTTTCTGCAACACCTGGATGTCTTCCAGGCATGCTACACCTGAAAACAAATGAAATAATCTAGGCAATACAGCACCTGCTTTACCAAATACCCTTCACACAGAGAAATAATGAGAGCCCAAAAATGAATGCTGGAGAAAGCATCAGTGCCCACAGGCTGGATAAGCAGCATACAGGCTACTGAAAAATGAGGTAAACTGCATCTTTGCATACACAGATTTTGTAAAGCCACTGAAAAGCTTTGATCAAGAAATACTACCTAACTTGGCAGAAGAAAATTGTCTCTGTAATTACTGAGAAAGATTGATATAGGTTACTGTAGGACACGTTACCTCACCACACGATGAACATCAGCAGATGGATGCGGGTGGCTAAGAATGATGTGCACGATCTGATCTGCCACAGAGGAACATTAATGACATCAGCAAAAACAACCAATGGGAGTTCCAAGATTCAGAATCACATTTGATGATATTCTGGAATGTAGGCACAGGAAACAGCATAGCAGAAGCAGTGGCAGAGCACTGCTGTATCTTCAGCTGATGGCAAGAAAGCACCAAAGTAAAGGTAAACAAGGTGAAGCTGGAAACAGCTGTAAAACCACACACAGGACATCCCCATTCTCACTACAGGAGGTGCAAGCTGAATCTGAAAAGCAACTCAGAAGAGCTGCTAAAAATCCAGCTAGGATCAGATGTTGTTAGTGCTTCTTAACATTTCTGTTGAGCTCTCAGATGCAAACAAACTACTGGTACAAACAGTAGACAAAGTTGTGATACAGACATCATGAATTCAGCACAGCCTTCCTAAGAAGCTGGTGAGCACAGCCTCCAATACAGCCACAGGAATGGGGATGTTCAATGTCACGAGAGAAGGAGGTGTTCAGTGAAGTAGGATGTAGGCTTTCTTTCTTTAGAGTTTAAAAGTCAGCACTGACATCAGAAAAAAAAAAACATGCACCCAAACCAAACAGGTAACTCCTGCAGCACAGTGCGAATGTGAAAGTCTGGCTACTTATTGTGCAGGAGTGGAAGAAGGATCCAGAAGTCACAAAACTGCGCTGTTAGAAGCTTGCAACCTGTGCTCAGCCAGAGCTTGCATGCACAGTCATGGCTGGTCAGTACAATTCGACTCCAGTTCAATGTACAAGTGCTCATTTTCCATCACCATTGATTAAGCGATTAAAGAGAAATAGGTGCTCTCCCCACTAGGAGATGCAGCCCAGAATATTTCATCACGTACTACAAAAATTGCTATGTTATAGCTTTAAAATACAGGTGATTAAAAAAAAAAAAATTGTAGGATGATACTTAGCTTCTGACAGCAGCAGCACTGTGGCACGAAGATGCAAGGCCTAAGTAAGATCTTCAAACTAATTGAAATGTAGAAAATAAAAGTGAGATGGTAATAGGCTCGGGTAATGCTGTGTACACTGCTCTCAAGGCCGGGATGGAAAGAATATGAGAACAAACCCTACAAGAGGGAATGTTTTTACAGGTGTTTGTAACCATCCTCTCTCAGGATGGCTACTCAAAGAGACAGTAACTCAGTAGGTGCTTTGCAGGAACAGTGTAAATACGGGGTGAACTGAGCAGGCAGAAGTTATACACAAGAGCATTCAAGTTATGAAGCAGAGGTCATTAAAACAAGGAGTGCTTCTTGCTACTGTTAATTCTAGAGGCCTGAGTATGGAAAATCACAGATGCCATATACTGGCCAAGTGTGTTAAATAATATCAGCCTCATGACGAGTAGAGATGAGACACATGTGGAAGTGCAAACAAAGCAACAAAAAAATCTGTGAAAACAGAACTCTTAAGAGACCATGAAGTAAAACAAGAATAGAACTATTTCCCCATCTCATTTAAATCTTGACATTGTTGTAAACGACTGCTCTGACTTCTGCTAACTGGGTATGATGACTTGTACTACTACAGTAATAATCATAATGATTATTAAGGCACTGGAATGGGCTGCCCAGGGAAGTGGTGGAGTCACCGTCCCTGGAGGTGTTCAAGAAACATTTAGATGTTGTGTTGAGAGACAGGGTTTAGTGGGGTTATTGGTGGTAGGTGGATGGTTGGACTGGATGATCTTGTAGGTCTTTTCCAACCTTGCTGATTCTATGATTCTATGATAACCAAAGTGGTGAAATGTCCCAAACTGTGTTGATTCACGAAGTAAATTTGGAGTTATCAATAAAAAAGGATTCAGCTACACCACAGTATCACCATACCCCGCACTCATCCAAAGGTAAAAGTGAATTGGTAAGCTCAGCAGTTATAAATAGCAACAATAGGCAAGTCATTCCAGGCAAGGGAAACATCTGTTGGGAAGGCACTGAGAGCAACCTGAAGTCCCAGTGCTCTCACAAATACCAGTGGTGGAAAGGGCAAGAGATGAGAGGGAGGGGCACAAAAACTTGCAATAGCCAAAACCCACCTATGCTGAAAAGATATGACCAGAGCTAAAACCAGCCATGTCTTTGTAGTAAAATCATTTCCTTGGGCAAATCATGCACTCTTAGTGGTACCTTCAACAGAAATTCTCATTCACATAACATAGCCTTGCTGGATCTCTCTCACTAACGTGTAAACAACCCACCTACCAGATGCATGCATGAATGTGGAAAATACAGTTCTAGCTCCAGGTTAAATAGCAGAACAGTAAAAATGCAGCCCACAAGCAGATAAGCTCATGAGTGTATGGACACTTTCAAACTAACCAGAGAAAAAAGTCAAGACAATAGCAAAACAGGGAAATACCTAATTTACAAATCAAATAAGCAGATGCTTTAGAGTTGAGCTCACTTTATATGTTTGTGCATACATGTTCAGATGTACACTAATACAGACACTTCTATGTGATACTACAACCTTATAGAAATATTATAAGAAAGTTCTGTAAGTATGTTTTCTCATTGTTTTTTAATCTCAAATACAATAGAAAAGAAGTGATTTATACTTGCCCAGTAGGCAGGCATTCTACTGAAATTATATGCATCTATGGTCAGGTCTAGGAGGCTTGACATATACAAGTGGTTCTTAAAGTGTAGTGTTCTCCCCAGACCCACTGGTTGGAGACTTGGACTCAAGTAGAAGGAGAAGAATGGATCAGTTGAATGAATAGCTGCATGGATGATGTGGTGCTCAGGGTTTTCGATTCTGTGATCTTGGACACAACTTTGAGAAACCAGGCAAGCTGTTGTCAGGTGGGACACAACTGACCGGGAGGGGCAAAAATGTTCTGGGCAGAAAGATGGCTAACCTGATTAACAGAACTTCAAACTAGAATTGATGGTGGAAAGAGATGTAGTTTTGAGTGACAGAGAGGAGTCAAAGAAAAATTGTCCCAGATTTGTCCCAGAGAAATTTGAGAGGGCTCCTCCAAGAAGGTAACACAGCTGACAGCCCAGCTGAACTGCTTTTACACTAATGCACACAGGATGGGAATTAAGCAGGAGGAATTGGAAACCATGGTGCAACTGGAAAACTACGATCTTATGGTATCATAGCAACATAGCGTGATAACTCACGTAACTGGAGTACCATGATCGAGGGCTATATGTTTTTTAGAAGGGATAAACAAGGTAGGAGGGATGTGGGTGTTGCCCTCTAGACAGACTGTGAAGAGCTGTCTCTGAGAAACAGTCATAAACAGGTTGAGAGGTTGTAGATTAAAATTAGGGACTGGACCAATAAAGGACATCTGGTGGCTGAGGTCCATTACAGGCCAAGGGGATCAAGGGGAGCTTGTTGATGAGGCCTCCTAGCTTCAACAACAGAAAGCATTGCACTCACAGGCTCTCATCCTGATGGGAGATTTCAACCATTGAAATATCTGCCGGGAAAGCAACACAACAGGCTACAGGGAATCCCAAAGTCTCCTGGGGTGCATTGAGAATAACTTTCTGGTCCAGGTGTTGGACAAACAAAACAGAAAAGTGTTCCTGGACCTGGTGCTTGCCAAGACAGAGGAACACATTAAAGAGGTTAAGACTAGAGGAACTGTGAGTGGTAGTGACCATGCCCTGGTAGAGTTTGCGACTGTGAGGACTATGGGCCTGGCAAAAAGCAAATTTAGCACCCTGAACTCCAGGAGAGTAAAATTCCAGCTATTTAAGGAATTGCTGGATGAGATCCCCTGGGAAGTTATCCTTGGAAATGAAAGGAACAGAAAATTGCTAGCAGCTCTTTAAGGACACATTTCTGAGAGCACAAGAGTTCTCAGTCCCTCAGTGTAAGAAATTAGGGGAGGTAGGTAACTAATACGGCAGAACAAGAGCCTGCTAGTTAAACTGAGGGGTAAGAAGAATACGTACAGGCAGTGGAAGCAGGGATGTGTGGCCTGAGAACATATACAGGGATACCATCCAGATGTGTAGAGATGGGATCAGGAAAGCCAAGACACAGATGGAATTGTGCTTGCAAGGGATATGAAAAATAACAAGAAGGGATTCTGCAGGTATGTTGGTTAGAAAAGACAGGCCAGAGAGAGTGTACCCCTCTGAAAAATGAGAAGGGAGAAATGACAATGGACACAGAGAAGGCTGAGGTACTCAACAAGTTCTCTGCCTCAGTCTTCACTGGCAGACAGGCTTCCCACATCTCTCATGTATCTAAAACTCTAAGTAGGGTACGGGGAGCAAAATCCCTCCCTCTTTTAGAAAAGGGCAAGCTTAAGACCAACTAATGAGGCTGCATGTGTCCAAGCCTACGGGGCCAGATGACATGCATCCAGGGACCTGAAGGAACTGGCTCATGTGGTTGCCAAGACACTTTCTATCACACTTGAGAAGTCTTGGCTGCCAGGTGAAGTTCCCAGTGATTGTAAAAGGTAAACATCACTCCTATTTTTAAGAAAGCAAGAAAGGAAGATATGGGGAGCCGGTGAGCCTTATGTCTATGCCTGGGAAGATCTTGGAGCAGATCATCCTGCGGGAGATATTAAGGCTCACTGAGATGCCAAGGTGATCCAAGACAGCAAGCAGGGCTTCACCAAGGGCAGATAAGGCCTCACCAATCTGGTGGTCTTCTATGATGGAGCAGTGGCACTGATGGACCAAGGAAAGACAATCTACCTGGACTTCTGCAAAGCCCTTGATATGGTCCACATCATATTCTTATCTCTAAACTAAAATCTATGGATTTGAAGGCTGGTCTGTTCCCTGGATAAGGAATTGGTTGCAGCCAGAGGGTTGTGGCTAAAGGCTCTATACTCAGGTGGAGGCTGGTGATAAGCGGTGGCCCCAAGGGGTCCATCTTGGCACCAGTGCTCTTCAACACCTTTATCATTGGCATAGACAGCTGGATTAAGTGCACCTTCATCTTAGCATCATCAGCAAACTTGCAGCTGATAGAACAGAATGAAGGGATGCCATCCACAGGGACCTGAACAAGCTCAAAAGGTGGACCCACAAGAACCTAATAAGGTTCAACAAAGTCAAGTGCAAGGTGTTGCACTGGAGTCAGGGAAATCCCAGATATATGTGCAGGCCAGGAGAAGTGCTCCTTGAGAGCAGCCCTGTTAAGAAGAACATGGGGCTTGCAGTGGATGAAATGCTTCACTTGATCCAGCAGTGTGTGGGCCTGGAAAGTCCATTCCAATCCAAGCCATTCTGTGGTTCTCTGAAGGATATACTGAAGGAAGCTTTGAATACTGAATGTAAGCACAGGTAGCAGACTAACTGTGGGAGCCTGGAGCTCAGCAGGGGCTAATTTGTCCTGCTGGAAAGTAATCATCATGTAATTAATGGAAATAATACTCCTCCGTCTACTTCCACCTTTCAAAATCAATCTGCCATACAAGTTGTCAAGTAAAAAATGTATGTTTTGAATATTTATCTTCCTGCAAAATAACAAAGAAGTGTTTTATTCTATTTGCAGGTTTTCGGGGGAGGGGGGGAATGCGGGTAGCAGATGATTCTAATGCAATAGGTCACAAGAAGCACGTTTCATATGCTGAGACAAGAGCGGAACTCTACCCTACTCTATACCCTAGACAGTCTCAGGACTTGGCTTCATGGCAAACATCCTCAGAGACTTTCCCAAGATTACTACTTCCTCTTCTCTGGTAAAACAAAACTGCTTCTCTCTTTTATTGTATCCTTCTTTTGGAACTCATTAAATATAAACCGCCACGATATTTAAACTGTTTCTTCTTCTGCACAGGGTAAAATTAAGCCTTCAAATAAATTGTAACAGCAGTGTCTCAAATGGAAACAAAGGGCATTGTTTCCACCAGCATTGTTTTTGTAGTGGGCTAGCAGTGTGGAGATTGCATATCTGTCATGGATGTTCATCAGTAGAGCTATCTCTTCTAAGTCACAGCTTACACTGCAGTGATTTAGCTCAATTATGTCTTAATGAAACAACTCGTTTAACCAGGCTCACCATCTTAAAGCTAGTGGCATTTGTCTCAGATGGGGGAACCAGATAACTTGAGTCAGTTGCAAAGCACGATGCCAAAATCTGAGGTGAAAATACAGCTGTGCTGTCACAGCTTACTCCCTGCCTATCAACTGAAGAACTGTCTAACACTGATTGTCTTCTGATGGTTACATTTGTTATCCAAAGGTAGGTCCATTCTTTCTGCAAGACACTGGACCATACAACATGGTCCCAGTAAGGTTGCTCACCAACATTCTGGACCCTTTTTGAACAGACTTCTGCTCTTGACAGAAATGCATTCCTGCCTGTTTTGGTGTGCACAGAAATGGTTAAGCAGTTGGATTTGCTGGTGTTGCAAATAGATTTTCATGTTAACCCCCAGCTGAGTTGAATGACAAAAACCCCTGCTAGCTCTACAAAGCCCTTCTCAGGACATCCCTACTGAACATGCACCATCAGCTCCCATTTTTGAAGATGACTTCACTACCACAAAGGCTAATACAGAAACATGAATACAACATTAAAACAATGATGAAGAAAGCTAGTTATCAACATGCAAAAATCAACTACATGCTAGAAAACAGGACAACAAGTATTAAAGCAGCACTTATTAGGCTGCCAGTTCAACAAGACACCAATCATTTTATTGTTCTGTACTCATTAATTGCTGAATGCAGTGGAGTTCTGGCTAGCCACTAGTACTTTTTGGCACCATAGGATAAATATTTAGTTGTGCTGGTAGCAGTAATTAGATTAACCTATCCTAAAGGAGATCCTAAAGGCCTAAAGGCCTTCTCCTGGTTATCTATGGATGAAGGCTCCACTTCCTTTCTCTTCCCCCAATCATTCAGCCCCCCAAATGCATTCCCTTCATTTTGTTGTGTGTCTCACCTAACAATCCAACAAATCACTGTTTCAGTGAATAATAATGGGGGGAAGCAGGGAGAAGAAATGTAAAAAAAAAAATGTAAAAACATACCAGCAAATTAAGCATGATTGTTTTAGTATTTACACAAAGCCACATGAGTGTGGAGAGTTTGGGTGGGGAAATAAAAGACAGGTAGTTCACCATGAGAGTCAACATGAGAGAAAGGCAAAAGGACACTGTAATGAGAGATTATAAAGTACACCAATACTTCATTCTCACAGAGAGTGGATGGTAAAAGCAATAGAACACTTAAAATTCATTCAAAATTCTTCCAAGCCAAGATACATGCCAAGCTGCACCATTTCCAAGGCGGATTTTTCTTCATTTGTTTTTTAGTACATACATATTTCAGACTGAATTTCAACAAATTGGAGATTGCAATGAGAACACTCAAACTTTCACTACAGCAATGCAAAACTTATGACTGGATTTCTTTGTCAGGCCAGATGGGTACCACAGAGAGCAGGGGAAAATCTTTCATTAACAATCATTATCATAATTCTGGGGCTATTCATCTTTAAAAAGTATAAATTACACACATGCACACAGGTTTCCACATAAAATTACTCATTTTGGAACTCACATACCTCAATATTACAACCACAAATACAAATATTCTTGCCACTGTGCCAGCAGGTAATACAAGGTCTTTGTGCACAATTGGAGAGGAGCAATAGTCAAGGTGTTTACATAAATTGAATGATACTGCTGTTTTTCCCACTCTTCATTCCAAATAAAGCTGGGGCTCTCTCATTAGGCCATGAAACTCACAGGCATTAATCATGAAAATAAATGTTCCTTGCCCTTAGGTGCAACACAGTTCATACACAAGAGAAATGACCAATACAACTCTCTCTGATCAAATTACTGAGGATGAAATGAATTTTAAAACAATGTCCCACGTGGATTATGCATTTAGCTACTAAAGAAGAGACTTTGTAAGAACTCCAGTATATTACTTTCTTTTCAAAGCCGGTTATTGCAAATAATTAAGGTGCAGCTCTCTTCACTTATTTTAAGGCCTTTGGAGCTGAAGAGCCTATGAATAATAGCCAGGTGCCCTATTGTACCTCTCCCTTTATTTTGGAAAAAAACTTTTGAAATGAAGTAGTAAATGCAGGTAAATTACATGCTATCTTTCCTCAACACTTCACTGATTTTTACAGGAAATCACAGATCATGAAAGAATATTTCATCTGTTGAATTCCTCCTCCCCCCCCCCCCCCAAATCAGTAGAACCAATCCTACAGATGTGTACTTTCTAATACACTATAAATAATCTCATTAAAATTAAAACAACAATACAACACTGAAAAGCAGGTGTTTAATTATCCGTAGACTCACAGTTTAATAGGATTTCACTTAGGTTGGGCTTCTCACAAGTGTAAAATCAAGCATGATGAAGCATCTTCCATATGAGGAAAGGCTGAGAGACCAGGGAGTGTTCAGCCTGAAGAAGAGAAGCCTGCCAAGGGATCTCATAACTGTTTATAAATATCTAAACTGCGGAGGCAAGTCGATGGGGGCAGACTGTTTTTGGTGGCATGCAGCAATAGAGCAAGTGGCAACAAGCAGAAACTAGAACACAGGATGTTCCATATTAACACCAGAAATAATTTCTTTACTGTCAGAGTGCTGGAGCACTGTAATAGGCTGCCCAGAGAGGTTGTGGAGACTCCTTCTCTGGAGGTTTTCAAGTCCCGTCTAGACATTTTTCTGTGCATCTCACTGTAGGGAACCTGCTTTAGCAGGGGGGTTGGACTTGGTGATCTCCAGAGGTCCCTTCCAAACCCCACAGTTCTGTGATTCTCTGATGTATATTTGCAGAATTAAGGCTCACGGGCTGATTGATAGATCTACTAAAACTCCACTGGAGTTGCATGTAGCCAGAGCTGCTCACATCCATGCTGCATCCTATGGAAGCAGCACCTCCAATGATACAAATCTTCTGGGCCATCCAGCTAGCTTCCTTTAGTCTAATTTTGCCAACTCAAGGCATTCCAAAAGCAAATAAAACACACTTTCCATTCCAGACATGTCACACAATTAATTTAAAAAGCATGCCATTATTAGACAGTCCAGAAAAGGGGGTGTTTTTCTCTAATTGAACTCCTTTTGAACTCCACTGTGAAATCTGCCAATGGAGTCAGGTTGTATGTTCAAGCTTTCCTTCACACTACCAGCAGGGATAGGTTAGAAACAAAAATTTCAGATTTTCTAACCTCGTGATCACAAGAATTTTCTCCAAGCACAGGAAAAAGAAAATAGAACAAAAAAAGGCATATATGGTCGAAATTAAGATCGTGACCAAAACAACTGCTGTTCTTCAACTCAGACACCAGCTCAGTGTCCTTTTCAGCCCTTCCCAACTAGAACTGCTCTGGTCTAGCTTTCTCTTCACCTCATTGTACATCACTGTCCTCTTTCTTGCACTCAGAATCAGCATTCATCAAATTCCACAGTGAGAGCTCAGCTGCTAATACAAACAGCTTTCTACAGATTTAGGTTCTTGAACAGACATACGTATGAGAAACTCACGCCAGAGTAAGGGAGGCAGGGTGGACCTCCAACACCACCACCTGAAAATGGCTTGAACTGTTATGGAATCACAGATACACTTAACTATAGCCCAGTGAAACCAAAGACACCTGTATTCAAATATTCAGCAGAGTAATTCTTTGCCTTGAAGAATGTTTCACTTTCTAAAATGTGTAGAAATAAGCTCTTCTTTCAGATGTGCCAGTGTAAATCAACAGCAGAGCAATTTGCTCAAATTTACCTTTTGCTGTAATTGAGAATAGCTTTTGGCACATCTGACAAAAGCAAGTGGCACAGCACTTTAAAAACGCAACCGAAGTTCCTAGTGCAACGATTACTATGTGAACATCTCAGTAATTTCAAGAAAACTATTCAGTTTCATATTCATGTCACTCTCAGTGAAGTGGCAATTCTGTGGTAACGTGACTAAGACTTGGTACTTTTTTACTGATTTGTGTCCACCTAGCACCACATTCCTTAAGCTAAGCAGCATCAGGTAAGCTCAAAGTTTTGACAGAAGACTTTAAGACTGTCAGCCTGATCAACAGCCCCCAGATAACCCTTCAGGGCTTTGGTTGGTTGGTTAAGCTCTGCAGGCGCCCATAACTGTAAGTTTGGTAGGTGGCTTTCAGACACAACATGATCTGAAGAATTCCTCAAAATAACAGAGGGATCACTCAGGATGTTTATCCGAGGTTCCAAGCACGATCAGAGATTTTAAGTAATAGCAACCCTACCAAGAGGATTTAGGTTTACAAGGTTTTTTACAAGAGTCAGGATTATTCAGGCAAATTCCAGTTTGAGTAATTAGATTGTACTACTTCCAAATTATCAGTCATCATAGATGCGTTTATTCCTTGTCTGAAGTGTGGCAGAGCCTCACTGAACTATTAATCAGCTGCATGCCTAGGTGCTAGGTGACATGATCAATCTACTTCATTCATAAAGTGTTTCAGAACATGATAGAAATGAAGAAGTTATTACTGAAAAAAGAATAGTACCGAGAAGGATGTTTATCTGTTTGGTCTTCTCACTAATGTTTCCTGCCAAATAAAAACTTAAGAAAACACTTAAAAGTAAAATTAAAAAAAAAAAAAAAGTGATAGGGGAAGGGCACGGAAGTGACAACTCTAAATTGTTCTAAATAAAAAAAGAGGAAGTAGAAAAACCGTGCCAAAAGGAGTGCATGAAATTAAACTGTGAACTTTCTTAGACAAACTATAAGAGCAAGCAGTATGAAGAACTATAAAATAATTAATTCTAAAGCTAATTCATATGCCCATACAGTAGTAAAATATAAAATGTCTGTTCCTGAGGGTTTTCCATTTTTGCTAGCTTTTTAACTAAGGACAAAAAATTTAAAGGCACATTAAAAATATTATCTATTGCTAAATTACATAGTATATAAATGTAAATGTGATCACACCACACTTAAATTCTTATAACAATAAACTATTCTGTTTTCTTCCCCCTGACATTTACAAAATTCATTTGGAGGAGTAGGATATACCTTACAGAGAATAGTGATAAATCATGTATTTTTAATGAATATCAATAGGAGAAACCCCAGGACATAGCCCACCATCTAATTTGATTAAACTGTGCTTAAGGCAACACCACCTCTCTGTCTGGGGAATAGCACTATAATGACTTTGTGAGCATTATTGCAGGCTATTTTAATGATTTAATGAACTGCCTCTATATTTAGTTCAATAGCCTTAAAATGATTAGTGTTTAAGAAAAATTAGCTCACTTTGATCTGATTCTATTTGATAGTAAGTTTAAATAACCTAACCCTTCAAAACACAGTGGAAAAAAATTCCTAGAATCACAGCCAGCTAACTGCTAGAAAACATTAGGGCAGTCATTAATAACAGTTCATTTATGTTTAGCTACAGCATATGGAATGACATATTCATCCCCCCAAGATGGAACGGAGCACATACATTAAATTGTATTGAATCGTTTTCATGTGTATTTTTAGTGTGAATTATGTACTAAGAAAAAAAAAAACCTCACGCGTGCCAATGTAATGCAAAAATTTAAATAATGAAAATAATTTTAAAAATCCATCAACTTAAGAATTTTAACTTGTGGGTCCAAAGTACGGATCTGCTTCTCAGTGAGATACATGAAGAACTTACAATTACCAAGGCAAAACAGGAAATATCGCCTGAAGCTCTGTCAGCCTCCTGGATGCAGCAGTAAAGGTGAGGTTGCTAACTGGGAACTAATCAGGAAAATTAGGTGGGGCATAACCTGAGATTTAGATTTGCAAACAGAAATACCTGGGCTTGCAACTTGTCACTGCTGACATAACTATGTGCATGACTGATGTATCCTAGTCATCAAGGGTGACTGGATTTTTTTTACATTTTCTGCACCCTTCAGAAGAAGACACATCATTTGAATGTACTGCTCTGCAAAAAAGCAACAACTTACGAAAATGGTAACCTAAGTATATTTTATTTCAGTGCCATTACTTCTATTCTATGGCCGCTACACATAGTGTGATCTAGAGTTGGGAGAAGATCTTGCGAGGCCTTGCACCTGAGTTGCAGCAAACCCCCACCATCAATACAAGCTGCAGGACAAAAGGATAGAGCACAATTCTGTCAAAAAGGACCAGGGACTACTGGTGGATGGCAAGCTGGACATGAGCCAGCAATGTGCACTTGCAGTCCAGAAAGCCAACTGCATCCTGGGCTGCAGGTCAAGGGAGGTGCTCTGCGCTGGTGTGACCTCACCAGGAGTACTGCATCCAGATGTGAAGTTCCCAGTACAGGAGAGACGTGAACCTGTTAGACTGTGTCCAGAGGAGGGCCACAAAAATGACCCAAGGGATGGAACACCTCCCCTGCAAGGACAGGCTGAGAGATGGGGCTGTTCATCCTCGAGAAGAGAAGGCTTTGATAAGACCAGAGAGCAGCCTCTCAATATCTAAAGGGGAGCTGTAAGAAGGAAGAGGGAGACTCTTTAGCAGGGTCTACTGTGATCGGACAAGGGGAAATGGTTTCAAGCTAAAGGAGGGAAGATTTAGATTGGATATAAAGAATAAGCGTTTTACAATAAGGGCAGTGAGGCACTGGTACATGTTGTCCAGAGATGTAGTGGCTACCCTGTCCTTGGAGACAATCAACATCAGGCTGGACCAGGCTCTGAGCAACCTGATCTAGAAGTATATGTCCCTGTTCATTGCAGGAGAGTTGGACTAGATGATCTTTAAGGGTCCCTTGCAACTCAAACAACTCTTTGATTCTATGAACTTGGTACCCTGGAGCTCCAAACCATGTTGATGACATCTTTCAAAGTTGGCAAGCTACGTGAAAATACTCAAGCCATGAATGCAATGCAATCATGCTGCTAAAGGAAAATACCCAAATAAACCATAACGCTAAAATATCTCTTCTGATAGGTTGCTTATGAAGCGTTTAACTCTAGATTTCCAATTGCAGTGCAACTGATTTTTTGGAAGTAGAGGCAAAACTACCCACCCTGCAGGGTTTTATCTGCACATAAACTCTAAGCACACACATTATGATCCACGTTCAAGGAAGCGTGGGTGTATTGCATTATCACTCTCTCTTACAATGACCAGCTTGAAGCAAGGCCACAAAACAAGTGTACAAAACTACATTGTGCTATGAAAGTTCAATACTAACCAGCTACTCCCTAGCCCAACTAGGAACCACAAACCTAGATATGAAATTATTGTTGAGAAACAGCACTAGAAGGCAGATTCTTAGCTCTTTGTAACAACATCTCAGAGGGAATCCCAAGTAGGAGCTAAAATAAGAAATTAACAGAAGATACTCTCTCATCTTGTGTTCCATTTTTACACTTTGTTTCCAGCATTATAACCACAAACTATTTGCTCAGTTCTAGGTCCTAAGCAGTTCACCTACCATTTAAACTAAACTCAAAACTGAGAGGCAGCAAGTACTCTCTTCTCTCCAGAGAGAACAACCACACGTAATTGTGTTGCCAATCAACCCACCTGTGTAGCTGGCAAGGTGCAACGTAAATCTGTGAGTAGATACCTCCACAAACATTTCTCCAAGCTTCCTTGGGAAGGGCACAACAGGCAAGTTGTAAGTATAGGAATTAAATTTCCAAAACAAGTCAATAACTTAGTTCTGGAATTTTGCAGCACAGCAGAAGTTACGTGATGTGGAACAGAGGGCCTCACACAGCTGGTGCTCTGAACAAGGCTGTGCAGGCTCAAAACACCAGTATACAGGTACTCAGGCATGCAGCAATACAAAGAGAGCTTTTGCTCCACTTTTGACAACAACTGCTGTTATCCAGATGCAGAAGATTGCTATCTTCTTTTTGGAAGTCAGGGTACTTGCATCATCTGAGGCAACCACCAAATTCACCCGAAGTCTGGAGACAAAGCAAGTTTTGCCAGTAAGGCTCAGTTACTGCTTCTGTTGAAACTAGTCACAATATTAAACAAGTACCTAGGAACAGACCAACATATTTTTCTCTACAGAGACACAGCTGTCCTATAGTGCTGGGGTCAAAGGTGCTTTTCTCTTTTCCTTCAGCTGCTGCCACCTCCCTGCTCCTATGCAATCCCTCAAGCTCATTGTAATTTTGTTCCAACTTGAAATAGAAAAAAAAATAACATTCTACAGAAGTGACATGTTGGGGAAAACGTTTTTGGCAATCGAAGTGTTCAATTTTAATACTGTTCATTTGTTTAATACATAAAATATTTAGTATTTTAGACTTAAACTCTTACCTCGGTAGATTAGGATGATCACTTTCACTCTGTTTGGAATTTCAACATGAAACATGTCAAATAGTTCAATAAAGAATATATAGTCCAAATGACACTCATATTAATAAAACACCAAAAAACTGAGTTCATTTTCTCCTCCTCCAATCAAAAGCTGTAGTCAGATAGCCATAGTCCCATGAAACATTTTGATTTCCACTAAAATACATTTTCTAAAGGAAAACTGTTCCATAAAAAAAAAAAAAAATCAGCCAGCTCTAATGCGCCTGAAGTCTATGCAATTAAAAAAGTTTCTAAATATAGCTTTAATCATGGCCGACCCCAATCTTCTCAGAAGTCCTTGCCCTCTAGGCCATCCCAAAGGGATGAGAACATCCAGTAATAAGCCAAAAGTCTCATGACAGTGTGTTGACCCCATTTGATATTTATCTCTAGCCATTTCTGAGAGCTTCCCATGAGCTTAATTAAGCTCATTCATTTCCACAAATTGTGGCATCCTAGAAAATATCAGACTTCCCTTTGATAGATGAGATTCAAATGTATGAAGTCTTATGGGAGCCTAGGTGTCTCTCAGGCTATTTGACAGAGTAGTTCATGAAACAACTTACCCAGTCCCTCCTTTCAATAGCATGGAAATGAAATACACATAGGATTTTATGCTGTCCAATACAGAGTACAGCAAAAAGCCATCTGCTATGAAATTTGAGGGAAAAAAATGCTGAGGAAGCCATACCCTTTATCAATCAGAGCAGTGATGCAAAGCCAAAAAATTATTCCTGCCCTATAAGGGAATATTTCAAAGGAAAAACTCTTGCTTCGGGAAGGGAAGATATGAGAAGTAAACAGGGTGGGTGTTTCTACAATAGCATTTGGGTTCAGCTCCAAATATCATCTTTGTCTTTCCCACAATTTATTTTGTATCTGTGCTATACCTGGTTGCCTCTAACAAAAATGAGTTGTGAAACAAAGCCCATGTGAGGGGACACTGTAATAGTCTTCTGCTACGTGAAGGGCTGCGGCAAAGGCTAATCAACCTAGATAAGACAAGAAGTACTGGCCTTAGACTTCTACATACCAGGAAGAATCCAAGCATATGAATAGATGAACACAGGAAGACAGTCTTTATCATAATGGATTTTTAAGGGAAGCCAGTCAAACTTCCATCTTGAGTAGCACAGGTGAAGTTGATCTTGCCTCAGGACGAAACAATATGCTACCAAATCCTTCAACTGTTTATTTTTGTGTACCTTTATGTTTTGTTTTCCCTCCACAAAACCATGACAACTGAAGACTGAGGAAAAAACGTACCTATTGTGCTTTAAAAATCTTTCCTAATATCAAATATGTAGAAGAAGCATATTTTCCTAACAGAATAAGTATTTTTGTTTTCAAAAATCTTTCATCTTATTCCATGCTAAAATATTAAGGTACAAGCTATAAACTTAAGATTTCTCCGTTATACATTTTTCTTCCACAGATGTTTTCTTTCACAAAGCTGCCTCATTCCAATACGTACTTCGGTGAAGACCATTGCTAACATAACAGTATTTTCTTTTTTTGCATATATTTAAGCACTTCATTTACTTCAGAATCTTGATTCATAATTTCTCCTATATCATAATTGGTTCATTTGCCCTTAGCATATGTTCACTATGTCTGTACCGAGGAGTTCAGGCACTTCATATAAAGGAAAACCATTTGGCTCCCATACTAGTTCTATCATTGCATTTCCAGAGCTTATTTAACTCCTTTTCTACTGTTTCAAGTATATTCAACACCAGTCTCAGCTGTGCTATCGCAGCTACACTGTGTCTAATTTGAAAAACACATTTTCATCGTAGAGTCATTTCATTCTCCCAACACTTCAAATCAAAGCTTTTTTTCCCCTCTGTGTTTGATCACGAAATATCTTACTGCTATAGCACAAATACTGATCTCTGCTTTCCCCGTACGTGGAAGCAGAGGATTCTCAGTGCCTGTGCTGTCAGATTACAGTGAAGTCTATTTAACCAAACTGTTTGACTGAACTAGACAGGCACCACACAGGTATCAAAGCATAGACTGTCCTGTGTCATCCTTGCTGATACATTTGACTAATGTAAGGTTTTGTTTTGTGCTCAGCAAGGAACAAAGCCATCTAGAATGTTAGCTAAATATCTTTTTCCAGTAAAAACAAACAAATAAAATCATACAAGGTTTCTCAGAAATCTGTCACTGGAAAGAAAACTTCAGGGAAAAATTGAGAAATCTAATCTTTTTACAAAATTCTGAACAATTAGTTTTCCTTTGGCCACCAGCATGACATCAGACTGTTTCCTAAAGGTGGCTTTTCTATCCTGTAAAAAGTGAAAAAGGGCTAAAGAATGCCCTTGAAAGAGAGTCAATATTTCTGTCCAGCCCCACTTGAGAATGAGGAAGGAAGAACTCCGAAGCAGGCTTCCTAAAGAGTATATCTCTCAGATCAATGAAAATATCCTAAAGCACAGAGAAGCTGCAGTTCACAGTGAGAAGTCTCACCTATCACTGCTTGCCTGCAATTCTGAGACAAGCCCTAAAACCTAAGACAAGAGTAAAATTCAAAAAGAAGCATCTTGCACACTATACTAATTAGTACAGTACCACACACAAAGCTTTTTGAAAGTAATGTTTATCTCTCGTGTTTGCTGCCACTGAATACTCTCTTATCCTACAGGGGTTTTAGTCTTCTGTAGCCAAAGCAGCTTCTTTTCTTTGTAGCTTCCCCTTCCTAGAGATAGCTTGCCTGGAAAAGAATGAACGTAAACCATCCTGTCTTAGAGCCTATATGTGTTACACCTTTATTATTATTAGATTCATACAGATTCGAAGTGGCAAGGTAAGACACTTCATGAGAATGAAGTTATTTGAGGACAAAACTGTCTAAAACACCAAGACAGAGCCAGAAGGTATTGAGCAGCTTCAGGGAAAACCAGCCATAGGGATTTATGTGCACAGATACTGCCGCCCTAAAGCCTAAGAGTGTTTTCTTAAAGAACAGTTTGTTTTGGGTGTTTTTTTGAGGGGTGGTTTGTTTTGCTACAATCAAGTCAGGACATGACTTGATTGTAGCAGATGAAACCAATGCTGAAGGGAAGCAGTGAGAATTGGAAAAAGATGCAACTCTGTTTCTCCATATCTTGGCCCCATACCTACAAAAATAAAAGTCTTGCTGACCTTAGGTCAGCAAAGCTTCCACTAATAAATCTTTCCAGCTGGCAGGGGTTTCTTAATTCCCCACTTGCAGGAGCCTATCAAATTGCTTAAATTAATGCAGATCAGGGATTCAAGATACAGATTTTCAAAACCACAAAAATACTGTACTATAAGACTAAAGCTCCTAACTTGGGCTATGTAAGTGAAATAATGTGGTTCTTATAAACTGCTTTTAGACATAAGGCACATAGACACAGAAGTGGTTAAAAACTGAAGAAGGAGTAGAGCCAACCTTATTCTGTCAGTGTTGACCTATTTTGTTCAGGTCTAACAGCTCAAAAAGCTAAAATTTGGTGAAATATGGATTGTAAAACCATTAAACTCCTCAATTACTTCTTGTTGGCTGGCCAGGCAAACCTGTTATTTGACAATGTATAATGATCCAGAATTGTAAACTTTATCGCTCAGAGGTCATGAGAAAATGGGCACAGGTACAGTTTGCTAACCTTCACTAGATAATTTTTCAGTTATCATCCAGAAAGCATAAAAGTATAAAAGACACGTTATCTTTGAGCTTGGTTTATCATAACATAGGTGAGATTCCATATAAAACCACTTAGTATGTGACTATTGTGCGTTCTTCAGCACAAAGTCAAATCAGTAAAACATCTTTTTGACAGTCGAAGTGTTGAGGATAACACAACACCTCTCCTTTCAGAGACTAACACATTATTTATCATTCTGCTCTGGTTTACCTTTTCTTGACACCCACTGCTCCACAACTCTAAAACACCTCCTAACCTCATTTATTATGTAATACAATATTTGCACTAATACCTGAAGCATTCCAGAACTGACTTGCATTTTTCCAAATGCCAGCAATCCTCTGGAGTTTTTCTCTTACTGGTAAGGTACTTGGATGTTTGACTAGGAAATTTTGGCTTATGTTAACTACCCATGTGGTATCAGATGAGTAGTTTCTGTAGGAGAGTTTGAAGAACAGATCAGCCTCATTTCTCTCTATTTTCCTACACAACATTCATTGCAGGTATAGACTTGAAGACTAGTGTCATAGCTCTTCAGCTTTCCCCCCCAAAAGGTTTTATTCTTCCTTTTTTGAAGAGACCAAGGTCTACAGGAATGCAGTTTCAAATGAAGCATGTCCAGCAGCGTGCATGGAAATTCACAGCCAGAGAGATATGCAAAGTTTGACAGTTTTGATGCTAAGTTTCCAAGCTCAAATTTTATCTAAATCTCTCACTGATTCCGCTGTATAACCAAAAGAGGCATTAAAAGGACAAATAAATACCAGGTTTCTGAAGTTCTGAAGCTTCTTTTGGGACCTTGCAGTTATCGTAAGAGCTGAAAAGAATGTAAAATGGATGATTGCTGACCAAAGCTGAAAAACAGGAAGATGTTCTTCAGAGCCAATAGCAAATGAAAGTTGTCAAAATTATTCCAGAGATGTCAACCCATAGCTCAATAAAACAATTACAGACAAAGCTGTACTGTTTCAAACTTGCTATCATTCTCAGACCAGAATCCTCAGTAATAAGGCAGCAGTTCAAAGACCAGCAAAAATCTTCACTGGTTTCTAGAGACATATAAAATACCACTAAACCAGAGTATAAAGAAATGTGAAGAACCTTTGGGAAAAGCATACTAAAGTTTGTGAATCTGCAGTGACATATGATGCCATAAATGAAGCATTCTTGGTTAACTTCAGGAACAAGCTCAATACTTCAGCACGGCTCACCTCTAGGTACTGTGTTCCTCGGTAACAAAATCATTTGGAATCTCTCATCCAAGGACCAAACTACATGCTTTATGTATCAAGTACATACAGTCATAGAATGGCTTGGGTTGGAAAGGACCTCAAATATCACCAAGTTTCAACACTCTTGTAGTGGAAATGGTAAGTCACAGCTTGAAAAAGTGATTGAGCACCTGGTGGGAAGGCAGCACCAGACCAGCTCACCTCACCTGTACACAATGCACCTGAGTGACCAGAAAGGGTGGAGCCAGGATCCACCCCATTCCAGACCTCATTTAAGGGTTGGCAGTGGAAGTGAGGGCACCTCACTGGAGATCTCTGTGTACCTGAGGTCTTCTGAAGGTAAGCAGCTTCTTTCCTTTATTTCTGTGCCTGCTGCTGTGTTTGAGTAAATCCTCACTTGCTGCAGCCTGGGATCCTGCTGCTCTGCTGTCCATTGTGTTACAGCTGGTGAGTCATGTGGGTGTGAAAGCAGTGTATGCATTTAGGATGGGTTATCTTAAAAGGATAATGTGTTGGCTGGTCATCAGAACCCCTAATACCCCAAAGGAGGAACTCCTGGGGGAAGCCCTGGGATTTCTGTGTTCCCCATGGCTAAGTGCTGCATGGATTATTGAAGAATGGAACCGTTGTCCCTTATAGGTCCCTATTATTAAATCCCCTTCCAAGATGGCCAAATTTTTGAGTAAATTAGAACAAGCTTTCCTAACAACTGAGGAAAAAGCAGTAGCAGCATCTGTTGTAGCATGGCCACTGCTAACTATTAACGCATATCCTTCCTCCAAAGAAGGATTGAAAGACAAAAGTGAGCTTTTAGAAGTCCATATCAGACAACTAGAAAATAAAATTACACTTCTAACGGAGCAAAATGCCTCATCTTTAAATGGCATTTCCCCTCTAAAATTAAGAACTATATCATTAGAAGAGGAAAAGGTCTTAGATCAACAGGATCCTTGGATCCCAATTGAATCTAAAAATAAAAGGAAAATCAAGAAGTCTGAAGTCCTACTAGAGGATCTGGGAACCTCATAATTACTCAAAAAAAAAAAAAATCTAAGCAAGTCCAAGGTAGACCAGTGGGGCTGTCACTCAAAGAGTGGCCCCCGGACCACACTACACTGCATGTGATGGTGTGCCCATACATGGCTGCCGAACTCATGGATTTATTACAATGATCTAAACCGAAACCATGAGAAAGCATACCAGCTTGGCTCTTAAGATGCCATGGGGGCCAAAAGTGTAATTATTAATGGACTGGAGATCTCTAAACTTGCATCCATCACCATACATCTGGCCATCAGACAAAGACTACATGCAACTGTAATGCATAATGACAAAAATATTCTCTAATTCAATGGATAATGGCTGCAGGTAGAATCACACAGCCAAATAAAAGAGATGTCCCAATAAATACTGGTCTATGGAGTTTGGTGGACGAAATTCAAAATTATATCAGGGAATGAAGGAGGGACTTACGATGACACTTTTGAGAGTCCAGACCTAGTTAAGTTCTCAGAAGGGATGAGGGGCTTCATCTTACAACAAGTGCCTCCCCACCAGTATGGCGCACTAGTGTCCATACTAAACCTTTTGGTAGCCTCGGAGGCCATTGTCCAACAAGCTGCCTAGTTGGTGGCTGATGTAGGGGAAACAGCACCTTCGGACCAGGCGCAACATCCAGACATTGGAAGGGGCAGAGGTCCTCCCTATAACTAAAACTAGGAGGCCTGCCCTGCAGACATCTCAATCTGGACCCATCTGGGTATCCCAAAAACAGCTGTTTAACAATTTAATCTGGGCTGGTGTTCAATTTGCAAAAATTGATTGCCAGCCCTATCATGTCCTCCTCCAGCTATGAAGGCAGCTGGAGGAAAATCAAAAGCTTCAAAACACTCAAAAAAGCAGGGGTAAGAACTATTGAACAAATTCAAATAAGAACACGGAACTTGGAAGATTTCATAGTTCCTAACAAAAGGAAAAAGCCTCCTCAAGTGACCCAGGCCACTATGCCTGAACCATCTGAGGAAAAAAAAATTGGTGATTGTGCAGCTACTTGTGTGACAGGGGATGCCAGTTCCCCTATACTTAGAGCCTCTGGTTCCTCCTGGGGGCCCTATGTTGAACTGACTATTTTTTTTTTTTTTTGGTCCTGGAAGAACACACAGTGAGTGATGGCATTAGTAGACACACAGAAACCTCTATTTATGGTGATCCAACTAAATTCCATGGAGAGAGGGTGATGATTGGTGGGTTTGGGGGACGGCTCATCCCTGTAACCGAGACATGATTGAAGTTGAGGGTTGGCCATCTCCAGTCCCAGGAGTATAAGGTGTCTGTTGCCCAAGTCCCAGAGTATATACTGGGCATAGATGTACTATGGGATCTGACTCTCCAGATGACCGTGGGAGCGTTCAGACTAAGAGAGAGATGTATTAGTATCTTGGCAGTGCAGGCAATATTAAACAGGCCATATGAAACATGAGACTATTTGCCCAGCAGAGCTGTGCCAGATTATTAATACAAAACAGTATAAACTCCTGGCAGAGCAAGAGGAAGTCCCAAGAACAGTGCAGGAACTAGAAAATGTAGGAATCATAAGACCGGCACATAGCACATATAATTCCTGCATTTGGCCAGTACGAAAGTCAGATGGCACAGGGAGAATGACAGTGAATTACAGAGAATTAAATAAGGTCATACCACCCGCTCATGCAGACGTACCCAATATTGCCTCCCTGATGGATAATTTGAGTAGGGAGACAGAAACCTACCATTGTGTCCTAGACTTGGCAAATGCATTCCTCAGTATTCCCATCCATGAAGAATGACAATATCAGTTTGCATTTACGCAGAGAGGCAGGCAGTGGACCTTTCAGGTCCTGCCACAAGGGTACGTGTGCTCACCTACATATTGTCATAACTTAGTGTGCATGACCTAGCAGATGGGGATAATCTTAATAACATCAAACTGTACCACTCTATTGATGATCTCATGTTGATGTCTGACTCACTGGAGGCATTAGGAAAGGCAGTAGGTTCAATGACAAGAGAAAGGGTGGACTATAAACCCACAGAAGGAGCAAGCACCAGGCTTGTCGGTAAAATTGCTGGGTGTAGTTTGGTCGGGTAAGGCCAAAGTACTAACCAGTGTGATAATAGACAAGGTTCAGGCATTCCCAGTCCCTGCTGCACCAAGGCAGCTGCAAGAATTTTTGGGTATATTGGGATGCTGGCGTTCCTTTATACTCCACTTAGTGCAGCTGCTGAGGCTTCTGTATCGACTCACAAAGAAGGGCCAAAAATGGGACTGGGGGAGAACAGAACAAGAGGCCTTCCAGAATGCAAAACTAGCTGTTAAACAGGCCCAGACGCTGGGTATATTTGATCCCACCCTTCCAGCTGGACTAGATGGAAGGGTGGGATCAAACCCACCCATCATCACCACTAAAAGAAGAACTCCAGAAGATCATAGGCCTGGTGATGTACTACAGCAATGTGCCAGAAGGTACAATGGTGTCTCCACTGGAGAAGAGTCCCATTCACAAAGGGAAATATCCCATTCCTGATGATGCTTGTATATGGATGGGTTCAGGGTAACTGACTTACACTGGGCCCCTCCCTCAGACCAAGGGGCTGAGATATGCCCTGCCCTGCTTCAACACAGCAAGTGGGCTAATGCAGGCCTATCCAGTGTCAAGAGCAAACCAGGCATATACCATCACAGCACTCACAAAGTTGATGGCTGCCTTTGGGACACCTCAACCAAGGGACTCATTTCACTGGTGCAACAGTACAGTGCTGGGCAGAAGAAAACAACACTGAGTGGCAATTCCACCTTCCATATCATCTGACAGGGGCAGGCTTTATTGAATGTTATAATGGTATTCTCAAGGCTGCCCTGAAGACAGACTCTCAGTCCCTGCAGGGGTAGACAAAGAGACTCCACAAAACCCTGCGGGATCTGAACGAAAGACCTAGAGACAGCAGACCTAGTGCCCTGAAGATGTTACAGACAACGTGGGCCTCCCTGCTTAGGATCCAAATTATGGGCACGGATAACTGGGTAAGACCTCCTACTGGCAATGAAAATAATCCACTCCCTGCTCCTGAGAATCTAGAACCAGGTACCCATAGAATAGAATGGCCTTGGAAGGTGCAAGTAGGACCAAAGTGGTGTGCACCTTGGAGATTGTTGGAGGTTGGGGAATCAGTAGTTCTCTTTGTAACAGGTACATGGCCTGCAGACGTGGTCAACAGTCCACTTTTCATCACTAAGGGGACCTTAATCATGTCCCTATGGCAAATCCATACCCCCTTGCACTGGTACCCAATATTGTTATGCAGCCTCAGATATCAAGCCAAAGAGAATGGTGCAGACTGCCAGGATATGCCCCATGTAAGCCAAAGTGTTGATCCAGGACAGGAACGCAGCCTGTATCTTGCTGTGGAGGGCAGACCTACCCCTTCTTGTATCTCTGAAACATGTGTGCTACTCTCTCTGAGTCTCACTGAGTCCACAGGATCACCAGGAGGAGCAACGTGGCATCAAGGTGCTCTAGTGTCACTATAAGATCAGTGTGACATCCAGAGGTGACTATATGTGACTGATGGAACATGAGCCAAACGTCCCCTGGTCCAAGCAACTATGGTACTCCAGGAGAACCATGGAGTATCAGCCCACAAAGGAACACAGACTTCAACCATAAACCAATCATTGTTGTCTCATTTTGTCAATCTACATCACAACAGGCAAATCGTACAAGCATCACAGTGTACTGGATTGCCATAATGGAAAGGGCATACCTTTAACCTGCTCAGTCATTGGTTCAGGCTGTGAAGGGGTGGAGTGTAGTGGAAATGCTAGGTCACTGCTTAAAACAGTGATTGAGCACCTGGTAAGAAGGCAAGGCCAATCCAGGGGAGCTGGACCAGAAGGGGTGGAGCCAGAATTCACCCCTTCCCAGACCTCATTTAAGGGTTGGCAGTGGAGGCAAGGGTATCTTGCTGGAATCCCTGCATACCTGAGGCCTTCCAAAGGTAAGCAGTTTCTTTCCCTTGTTCCTGTGCCCACTACTGTTGTGTTTGAGCAAATTCTCACTTGTTACAGCCTGCCATCTTGCTGCTCTGCTGTCATTGCTGCACTTCACATTGTGTTACACCTCTGCTACTGGCAGGGCTGCCAACCACTAAATCAGGCACTAGAAGAGGCTGCCCACAGCCCCCATCCCAACTGGCTGTGAATGCCTCCAGTGACTGGGCATCCACAAGTTCTTTGGGCAACCTGTTTGAGTGCCTCACCACCCTCTCAGTGAAAAATTTCCCTAAGACCTCTAATCTAAATATCCCCTCTTTTAGTTTAAAACCATTTGCCTTTGTCCTATCACCATCTACCTGTGGAAAAAAAAGAAATTTGTTTTCCTTCCTGTTTATAAGCTTTGTTAAAGTACAGAAAGGATGCAATGAGGTCTCTTGGGAATTTTCTTCACTCCAGGCTTAATAAGCCCAGCTTCCTCAGCCTGTCTTTGTAGGAGAGGTGCTCCAGCCTTCTGATACTCTTTGTGGCCCTCCTTTAGACCCACTCCATTATCTCTGTACCCTTCTTGTGCTGGGAGCCCCAGGCCTGGCTGCAGTATTCCAGATGGATCTCATGAGAACTGAGAAGAGGGAGACAACCACCTCTCTCCCTTCTGGTCATCCCTCCTCTTATGCAGCCCAGGATACTCTTGGCATTCTGGGCTGCAAGTGCACACTGCTGTTTCATGTTAAGTTTTCCATCTACCACAACCCCAAAGTCCCTCTTGGCAGGGCTACTCTCAAGGAACTCCTCTCAGTCTGTGCATATCTGGTATTTCCTTAACTCAAGAGCAACACCTTGCACTTGACCTTGTTGAATCTTATTAGGTTCTCATGGGCCCACATTTTGAGCTTGTTCAGATCCCTGTGAATGGCATCCCTTCCTTCTGTTCTATTAATTGCACCACTCAGCTTGTTGGATCATAGAAGACCACTATAGAAGGCCACCAGATTAGCAGGGAGGATCTGCCCTTGGTGAAGCTGTACTGGCTGGTCTCAGATTATCTCCATGTCTCACATGTGTATTAATATCTCTTCCAGGATAATCTGCACCATGACCTTCCCAGGCACAGAGGCTAGGCTCACTGTTCTGTAGTTCCCCATGTCTTCCTTTCTTAAAAATGGGAGTGATGTGGCTTGGCAACACCATCAGCCAGTTTCTTCAGGACCCATGTCATCCAGTCCCATAGATTCACACACATTCAGGCTCAAGAGGCAGTCTTGGACTTGCTCTTCTTTTACAGTGGAAGGGATTTCACTCCCTCACCTCGAGGAGGAGGGACACAAGCATAATTTTGTACATACATCATTTTGAGGTAGTCTATATGAAATAGAGATTTTGTTAATGGGTTACGTGGCATGGAGACAATTGACAGTTTTAAAGGTTAATTATCTTACTCCCTCCTACTTGTGCAAGCATACTAATAAGCATTCTAATCACAACACTTCTAGTACAGCATTTTATTTCCCAAAAACTGCTAATCAAGAGTTGTAGTAATAAATTACCATTTATCTTCTGAGACCTATTGATTTGCAGTGGAGTGAAGCCATGCTTAAAGCATGCCTTTGGGCATCATCTGACCAAAACAAAAATGGCAATCTATTTCATGCTGCAGTCAACCCTAAGGAGCACCACCTGGTGCAAAGAAGTACAAAACTGCCATGAAATGGAAGAGTATTCTTCTCACTCCCTATAACAGTCAGCAAACCTATGCTCATTCACTAAATCCAAGTAGAAGACTAGTCACCTTGTCCCTGTGCATTCTGCTCCTAGTACCTTTTTAACATATTTCATTTTTTTAAAGCTTTTTACTATTGTCTTGGAGGTTTCATTGCAATTCTTTTATCTGTTCATGTTCCATTTTTACTGAGTTGACAAAAAAAGTCAGGGTTGCATCTAGTAGACTTCTTCCTGACAATTTCAGCTTTTCCTTCTGCTTCTCTCTCATTTTGACTTGATTTCTTTTATGTATCCAGGTCCCCTTCTCTACAAGGGCATACCTATACTAGCAAGACAAAGCATAACAAGCATGAGTACTTAATGCAAATATCTAACTCCAAATTAACTTCTCACGCTGGCTAAGCAGACACAAGGAGCTCAGAAGCAAGTGCTGCAGGCCAATGCAGCAATTCTTCTATTACACTGAATTTTCTCATGGTAATCACTTTCCATTCCTCTCCAGCTTAATGACTACCTAATAGATTTGCTGAGTAAGTATTATCTGGTAGCACCCTAAATTGACTTTCAAGTATAAGTGACTACAAGAGGTGACTGTTAGAGGAGAAAGGTCATTGAGGTTTTTTTTTCTGCTTGTTTTAAACCTAAATATTTTAGCTGCTCTAGAGACACATACTTCCAGAAATCTGACTGCTAGATCTATTTGTTGTGCTAGCTGTATTCAGAGTATACCTTCTAGCTTATGGAATATCTTTACTCCAAACCTAAGCGGAACTACATTTTAATGAGAAACTGTTAAAACAAGGTATTTCTAGAACATATTAACTAAAATGCTATAATCTTAGGGCAGGTAAAAATAATTTCTATGCACATTAGCTAGATAAACTGAAATACAGAGAGAATGAAATGAGTCTTTAGATAAGTATATAATTTCAGATTTTGTTTTCTAAAATTCAGTTCATGTTTGCTTTTTCTCCCCAAGGTTGATAATATTAGTGGTAAAACATTAGTTGCGATATTTTTAAGGCAACTTAACTAATCCTACACACCCTAACAAAGATTTTCTTCACCAGAGTATAACATTACAAGCATCAGTGAGAAATAGAATAACAGTTAGGTTATAAACAGCATTTACTGGCATCTATTTGAACCTACTTCTTAACAGGTTTAATCCTTAAGTGCTCTGGCAAACTCTGAACTGAGCATCTTTGTTCACATCTCTTAGCATAGGGGCTTAAACCAACATAGTCTCTTATTTGTTTCATCAAACCTGGATTTGCTTGTTTCAGTGAAGAAGGATTACCCAGCACATCAGTTATTTCTCAGTTTTGTATAGGCACATAGAGAGCGGTGATACATAATGATTTGTCCTTCCAAGAGTTCTTCTCCTTCTAATAACCATGCATTGTTTGTGATTATAACTATGCAACTCTGTATATGCCTGATCAAGCTGCAAAATATTTTTTAGTAAATCCTTATACCAGGCTGGCAGGACTCTCATATTTTCATAGATATAGTGACAATTATTCTGACAATAATCAGAATTAACTGGCTGAGTGCTTTTATATTATTTTAATATTTATACAGAGCGTACAACTGTGCAGAGGACATTTTCATTAATTAATAGAAGCTTTGGGTAAACCTTTGATCAGGTAGACAGAACTTCTGTCCACAAAGGGAAAGATTAAATTAACCTGCAAATCACTTCTGATATGGAATATTACATCTGTTATGTTTGCTTTGGCTAGAGACTTTGACAACTCGAGCTATTTCTGTTTTACCTAATTGACAAGTCTAACAATAATACTTCGACTTCTTTTTCATGTTCCTGAAAAAACAAGAATGCCCCCTTTTGACAATTCCATATATTTCCCCTATGAGGCCAGGAGAGGGAGCAGTAGGTTACATTTTCCCCAAGAAAAATCACGCTAGATGGCAAGTATTGTATATTCAGTTCCCCAAGGGACAAAGATTTCATCCTGTTTATTATTATTACTATTTAAAGGCCAGCTGCAGGCATTTTTTCCTCCCCCATCAAGAAGAGCTGCACACTCTGAGAGAAGAGCATCTGCCATAGGAGAATTTCAGGCTATCTCTAGGCTTCGTAAAAATCAGTCTCACACACTGATGGAAAGATATGCATGTGTCTACACAGGTTAATCTGTGCAAGCTCTGTCATCACTTACACAGCACAAGGCACAACAAATCCAGATCACCTGCAATCATGTAACTGTACAGATGGTAGCCAAAACACATGTAGCAGAAATGCTAAGTCACAGCTTGAGATAGTGATTGAGCACCTGGTAGGAAGGCAGCACCAACCCCGGGGGGCTCAGGTGCATTGCAATGCACCTGAGTGACCAGAAGGGATGGAGTCAGGACCCACCCACTTCCCAAACCTCATGTAAGGGTTGGCAGTGGGCAAGGGTACCTCTCTGGAGATTCCTGCATACTTGAGGCCTTCTGAAGGTAAGATTCTTTGCCTTCTCTCTGTACCCACAGCTGTTGCATTGAGCAAGTCCTCACTTGCTGCAGCCTAGGACCTTGATCCTCCGCTGTCATTGCTGTGCTTTCCACTTTGTAACAGCATTGCAACGTGATATTAAGGTCAAATAAAAATAGATTCTCCCACTCCTCTTACTCCTGTTATACAAGTTTTATTAAAAATAGCCAAAAGAAGTGTTTTTCTAGATTCTGTTGCTGCCGATGGAGAACAGAATGCATGCATGCACTTTTGCTTCAAGTTTCCCTGCAGCAAAACCTGAAACATGACTTAAGTTTTCAAGAATTCTGGAAAAATTCAACATTTCATAGAATGGCCTAGGTTGGAAGGGACCTTAAAGATGATAGAGGTCCAACCCCCCCCGCCCCCCCCCGCCAGAGGCAGGGTGGCCACCCACCAAATCAGGCCTGCCAGAGCCCCATCCAACTTGGCTTTGACCACCTCCAGGGATGGGGCACCTACAGCTCCTCTGGGCAACATATTCCAGCACCTTACCACCCTCTGAGTAAAGAATTTCTTCCTAACATCTAATATAAATCTCCCCTCTTCTAGTTTAAAGCCATTCCCCCTTGTCCTGTCACTATCAGACTGCATAAAAAGTCAGTTCCCCTCCAGCTTGTAAGCTCCCTTCAAGTACTGGAAGGCCACAATGAGGTCTCGCTCTCTGGAGCCTTCTCTTCTCCAAGCCAAACAAAACCAACTCCCTCAACCTTTCATCACAGAAGAGGTGCTCCAGCCCTTTGATCACCTTCATGGCCCTCCTTTGCACTACTTGTTCTTAAGCATTTAAAATTCTTTGTTGCTGGTCTTTGTGAACTCTCTACTGTCAAGATAAGTGACATCATCTTGCAGAAGGTGACTCAGAAGAGGAAGAAAAAACCCTAAACTAAAAACTTACGTATTTTCCAGCTCTTCCAGATGGTGATTATCTCAACCTGGAAAACAAAAAAGAAAAGAATTGAAATCACAGAACATATCAGGCCAAGTATTTCTCAAAGAGATGAAGAGAGGTATAAATAACACAGTAGGAGGCACTGGTCAGACATGAGCTATGGTTAACCCTGCCCACTTCTCAGCAGAACAAGAAGCAGAACAGCTGCAAAGGCTTGCACTAGAGGATAGATTTCTCTCCTGACCGCAGGGACTGAGTGACTCACAAGCTCAGAGAGGTCTGCTAGGTGAGAGAGCAATGCCAGGCTCAATCTCTCACATTCAGACTGAGAATTAGTATGATTGAATGTTGGGTTTTAAAATCTTAGTCTGCACTCATGGGTTCTGTTTCTCTAGCTCAACCAAGAGGCAAGTCCCTGCACCTGTGTCATTATCTCCAGTTTCTATGAGTACACTCAAGACTCATGAAGAAGTTACCCTACACAACAACAACTAAGTATTATTATCTGAAATTGTATCCTACTTCTGAGAGTCAACAGTGCTAATGGTACTTAATTGCATTGGTATTAACTAACAACATACAACAGCTACACCAAGTGTAAAACATCCTACTTGGCTAAGAAGCACAAATGTTAAGCAAGCAGCACGAAACAAATGAAATCACAGGCTGAAAATAAAGGAATAAGTCTATATAGGAGATTTTAAAAATTATTTTACTTTTAAACTTTAAAGTTTTTTGAAACTTTCTTAGGTGGCAAGGTTTAAAAAACATGCACACCACTCTATACTGCACTGCAAGTACATCCAGTGGAAGAAAAGAGAAGGCAGGAGTGAGAAATCAGACAGGATCACAAAAGGATTACCTAGTACAATCAAGCCCTGTCACCACATACATGCTGTATTCAGGATTAGGAAGTGCATCAAGCCATATAGCTTGTTGTCTGGGCTGTTTGCCGGTCCAAGTTTATGTGAGTTTACAGTTAACTTACAATAGCCAGAGAAAGAGCATCACAAAAATCTTACTCTATACTCCTGAAAAGAGAAAAGTCCTCACTCATAGGGTGAGGATGCGGGTAAAAAATACTTTCCGCGTGAGTAAAATATATATATAACTTGACTGATTTCCAGTTTCAGTTTTGAATCAGAGAAGTTTCCTCTAATAGTACCGAGTTACTGGGTTTAAAGTGCTCATGGGGGTCACTATGGCCTGTGGGAATCACTGTACTTTCAAAGATCTGCACAGGTATTTAGCCACTCACCACCTATTAAAACTAAACTGTGTTAGATAAAGAAGTAATTGCGTGTCCAACTACCTGTGCAGCTTGTTGAGAAATTTTAAGAGACTACATCCACACTATATTCTCCCCTCTTCCACAAGAAGAAGGGGGGAAAAAAAAATCTTTCAGAGTAATATTGCTTGTAAGCTAAGTTTTCATGCACTGCATTAAGCGGCCTTCACTAGTGGCAGAGGCCTTCCCAACCTAGAAGTTATGCTCTTCAGTGTTGAGGTGCTTGAGATGGCTCCAATTAAACTAAGCAACTTTGATTTCATTGCAGATCTTCACCAGATGAGAATCTAGCTCATCCTTTATAAATGAAGATATCTAAAAAATTAGCAAGAGGAAAAACAGAAAATCACATCTTATAGTAGTATGGCATTGAATATGTTTGTGAATACCTTCTTGTTGGGCTTTATTATTCATGATTTATCTTCGTGCAACATGACTTGCTCACTGGTATTTTTTCCTCAACCACCTTTATGAAGCAACTTAGGAAGAAAAAATTCAAATACTACAACCTGTCATCTACAAAAGGGGTGTTCCAAGCAAGGAAAGATCCTTTTACTTAAAAAACAACAACATCAACAACAATGAAAACACAACACAAAAGCACCTGGAATTAAGTCTCTCATCATTCCATCTTTCGTTTTTCCTTCTGTTTGAAGAAAGATGAAGCAGCAACAATCTTCTAGCAGAATTTGAAGAACCAGTTCAGGTTTAAATTGTGCCAGTCCAGCCTGAACTTGCTCCATATCAAACTCTGTTCAAATTTAAGCAGAGCGCTCACTTTCTCACTGACTTTCACATTACACATTTTTTACATTAAAGATAACTTCAAGTAACCTTTTATATTCCTTGTATTTTCCAGATTTTTAGTTGCCTACGCAACAGAAGTCCATATTGTTTCCTCTCCTTTTTAGTGTGAACAAAGTATTATTTTCTTATTTTGCAAGTGCTGTTATTAAATATACTTTCTTATTTCCTAAAGGAGGGCTGTGATCAGAGACATTCACTTGATGAACAATTCAGAAAATTAATTTACCCCCACATCAGCCTTCCCCCCCCCCCCCCCCCCACTACCTCTAAGGACTTTCACTGCTACATTCCTCTGACCACCGTCTTCATTATTAATCCTCACTGAGCTGCTATTACTCTGATTTAGAGAATGTTTTATGGGAAGCAAGTTCCAAAGAGCCTCTTTCTTTTATACATGCAATGTGTTTAGCATTCACTATCAGCTCTGGGATTTACCAAGAATTCAAAAAAATCTGTTCTCATTCTCCATGAAAGATTAGAAAATTTAGGTATTTCTACAGTTACAATGGACAAGTTTCTAGAAATACCATTATCAAGAGTGAACTCTGTTTCACTAAAATTAGATTCTCCTTATCATTAGTTTTTAAATAGTCAAGATCATCTAGCCTGCATTAAAGGGATTCCACTAGTGACTACAAAACCAATATTTTCTACAGTCTATACTCTCTCAGGAAAGTGAAGTCTTATCTTTTGCAAGCCAAGAAATATTCACTAGGCTGTAAATCCACTGTATACTATTTGGAAAGCTGTAGTGCTGGTGGTAAAGACTGAATAGCACAGAGGCTTCTTTTCCAATCTTTTTCAAGCTCCATACTTCACAAGGGCAGGCACTCTTGAAGGCTACTAATTACACTATAATATGAAACCAGCAGTATGAAAGCCTAGTTATTCTTATTTAAGTAGCTGAACATAATTTGCACTTTTATCTTCCTACATGCTTCACTGATAGAGTACAAATAAAGGAGAAACTGAAGAAGTCTACATGTAGTTAACACCAGTCTGTAAAGTTGCTGTCTAAGGACAAAGGTATTAATCTACTTGTTAGTCTCTTGCTTGTGAAAAATAGAGATTTATACAAGTAAAAATAAGCACCAAGCTGCTGAGCTGCATCTATTTTATCCCTTTAGAAGAGATCTTCACTTCGAATTTACATTCCACCTCATCCTGTTGCATAACAACAAAATTTTCACAGCACAGTTATGAATCAGATATTTAGCAAGTAGGTTCTTTCCACAGCCATGACTAAACTAGGGGTGGAGAACATATACTACACAAATTTAAACTCCTAATCACAGTATGCCTCAAAAAAAATAAGAAAAATACTTCCTGTTATTTTCTTGAAGAAACTGTGGACATTAAAATGAAACCCAAAGCAAAACTCAACAGTTCATGAATTCTGTCACACCCATGCGGGTGCTACATTGAGGTCAGTCCTTGCAGAAGATCACTGCAGCTTTGTTGCTAGAGGCTCTCAGCCCGAGATTTGGAGCTGAGTTCTGCTCTTGCTATGCCCCTCACACAGGTGACCTGGAAATCACATGGCATAGCCAGTAGAACCACATGAAAACAGTCAGATTAGAGAATACGCAGTCACAGAGGAGTTCCGTTTGCACAGCATACGTGAAAAGCTCTTATGCCTACTAAACAGAAAAAAATTCATAAAACTAGTAGTTAAAGTTTAGTCAAATCCTTTGTTTCAGCAGTACCACGCTAAAGCAATATGGATAGAATTTAGTCACTTGTACAGCCTAGCTCAACTGTTAGAAAGATGATGAGTGAACTGGAAGTTCATCTTAACAGTATCCATTGCTTTCTAGGATCATCACAACAAGCTTTATTTATCCAAACTTTAGAGCTTATTCACTGTTATTCATATTTATTAATCAAGATACTTTAGAAGTATTAGCAAACATCCTAGTCATCCACCATGGAAAGGAACCAGTGGTTTAAAAAATGGGATACATACACATGTGAACCACCTTCCAGATCTACAGGCACATAAGGACCACAGTAGTTCTCTTCGCTCCCTGTAAGTGCAGGTTGTTTCTGCAGCTGATACAGAAAAGCACGTCAAAGCCAAAAGTCTTCACAGGGATCTTCCCTGGGAACACATTTTTATTACATTATCGCTAACAGCAAATAAATGCAATCTTTCAGACTGAAATAAAATTATTAAGAGAAAGACCAAAGAGACATTATTTAGGCAGAATCAGGCAAATGAAAGTACAAAGACAAAAGTAACTACTAGACACGTGAAGAATTTGTGAATTACGAAAGACTGTGGAAATATTTGCACTATTGCTATTTTCTTTCATTACAGAGTAAAAAAAAACAAGTTGCAGACAGGAATGGAGCGTGTTTATACTACCTGATTCCCCTTTGCATTTTAGAAGAAATTAAACACAGTGTACCTGCAAATGAAGTGTTCCGTCAGGAGCTCAAAGCACTTCAGTGCTTCTCACACACTGTAACGCCCAACCTGGCACTGTTCCTGAAGGTAGCCTTCAAAACTGCCTTATTCCCCAGCAGTTGCCATGAACATTATTACACTTATCTTTTTTTTTTTTGCTGTTCATCTCCTGTTTTCAGTTTCTATTCTGACTCATTTTGCCCATAGCTGAGAGAATACTTAGAGGTGTTAGAAGATTTTAAACCAAATTCAAAGCACTTTCATATTTATATGGTGTTGACCATCCCATATATTTATCTGCCAGTCATCAAGACAAAAGTGACTGGATACACATAGCCACATGTACAAACGTAAGAAAGTAGTCCTTAAGGATGTTCAAATAAGCTGCAATTGTAATAATTTTCTTTCCTAATCTGCCTCTCATCCTTTCCCAGATTCTCACCCCATTACTTCTCACTCCTTTGCTGCTTCTTCCTTTCTGGTTAGAATTCAGGGGAGAATACAGATGAGGAATTCAGCCAAAACCACAAAAGCCTCAAGAAGATTGCTCTAGACTGTGCCCGTGTTCACCTCTTATCCAGCTCTTCACCTGCTACCCCATTACAGAGATTGGTGATGAGTGACGTTCCTCAGGGATCGGTGTTGGGACCAGTGTTACTTAACATCTTTGTAGGCAACATGGACAGTGGGATCAAATGCACCCTCAGCAAGTTTGCAGACAACACCAAGCTGAGCAATACAGTCAACACACTAGAGGGAAGGGATGCTATCCAGAGGGACCTGGACAGGGCCCATGCCAACCTCATGAAGTTCAACAAGGCTAAGTGCAAGGTCCTGCATCTGGGTTGGGGCAATCTCAATCACAGATACCAGTTGAGCAGAGAATGACTTGAGAGCAGCCCTGAGAAGGATTTGGGAGTGCTGACTGATGAGAAGTTCAACATGAGCCAGCAACGTGCGCTTGCAGCTCAGAAGGCCAATCACATCCTGGGCTGCATCAAGAGAAGTGATACCAGAAGGGCGAGGTAGTTGATTCTGTCCCTCTACATTGCTCTCCTGAGACCCCACCGGGAGTACTGTGTCCAGTTCTGGAGCCTTCAACACAAGAAGGACATGGAGTTGTTGGAGCAGGTACAGAGGAGGGCCATGAAGGTGATCAGAGGGCTGGAGCACCTCCCCTACAAGGACAGGCTGAGAGAGATGGGGCTGTGCAGCCTGGAAAAGAGAAGGCTCCAAGGAGACCTTATACTGGCCTACAGGAAAGCTGGGGAGGGACTTTTTATAAGAGCAGGTAGCGAAAGGACAAAGGGAAACGGTTTTAAACTGGAAGAGGGTAGATTTAGACTAGATATCAGGAAAAAACTCTTTACTGTGAGGGTGGTGAGACACTGGAACAGGTTGCCCAGTGAGGTTGTGAACGCCACCTCCCTGGAAGCATTCAAAGCCAGGCTGGATGGGGCTGTGAGCAACCTGGTCTGGAAGGAGGTGTCCCTACGTATAGTAGGGGAGTTAGACCTAGATGATCTTGAAAGGTCCCTTCCAACCCAAACCAGTCTATGATTCTATTATACACTTTACTTCAGAAGAAATATGGCAGTAGACTTCAGTGAAGTTTAGTTACTTTTTGCTCTTAGTTTGGAGAGAGAAGTACAGTGGAAAAGCCAGAACAGTGTTTATGTCAGACTGACTTTTTCAAAGATATCATCCTCTTCATCCTTCTGGAATATGGTGACCCACTGTGAGTTGCCCCTTCATAATTGCTCAGGAAACACCATATCAAAAATATAAGATGGGATGCTCAGAACGAAAGAAAGCATATAGAGAACTTCAGTTCTCTTTATCTTTCATTTTGCTTCTCCTCATTTCAGTGTAAGGAATGTGGGAACAAGCATTCTGTGGGAAAATAAGATGCTATGAACAAACAGTATTTTCTTTCGTAAACTCCATGAGACAACAGGTCTCCACAGGAGCACAATTCCACCCAGAAGTTATACCCATTTTTAAGCACTGTCTATCCAATTGATTGTTGAGGGAGTAGTTAAGAGGATCAATACTATTTACTTGTGTTTCATATTAAAGCAGAAATGATATTATTGAATAGTTTTTCTTATTTCCCTTCAAACAGTAGATCAGATCAAAAAAAGGTTAAAAACAAGTACAGCTATACGACCTCCCTAGAGCTCTATCAGTTTTGTCAAACTAAGGAAGGGAATCTCGTCTCAAGTATAGGAAATCAGCTAGATGAAGCTTGGCCAGCTTAGAGTTCTCCTTAATGGGCTCAAGTTTAGAATCAAGTTGACTTTTTTTTTTTGGAAACAGGACAGATGATTAGCTTCTGCACAAGGCTGGTCACAATGCTATCACATAAAAAGGTGTAAGGGAACCAGCTTCAGCAAGGTCTTACTCTAGTGTTAATGGATATGAAAAATCTCTTCCAGTTCTCACACAGAATTGAGCTGTTACAGTAATTATTGGCATCCATTCCTTTCTTTAAGTTTTCCCTGCAAGCAGTAATCAGAATTATATACTATCTCTGTGTGAAACTAATGGATTCATGACTAAGAAGACTTATCAACGTGATAAGAGATAGTACATCAGGGATATTTGCATCAGGCTTTAATGCCCAAAAACAGTCTCTCAGCCACGTTTCAACTATAAATGAACTAGAACAAATACCAGTGCTACACAACATCAGCTGTCTAAAGACTTGAGTTCCCACTCCCATCCCAAAATAAAAGTAAAGAACAATGCAAAGATAAACAGGTTTGCTCTCCTCTTCTACCAGAGGAAAGAATATATTTCTGCTCTCTGTGTAAGGCTATTCATAAGCAAAAATACAGCATTCTCATTTATAGCAGCTTCCATTCAAGTTAAAGCAAGCACTTTAAGTATAAAAGACTTACACGCCCCAGTGCTCCTGTAAGATAAGTATTACCATATTACCTTAATTTTACAGGTAAAGAAAAAAAAACAATGGAGTAGGCTGCATATTAGGGCAATATCTTCTCCTCAACTAATTCTGACCCAAGAGAAATTCTTTAACAGTATCTACTACGAAGTTTTTCCTTCTTTAGGTGTTATCTAGCAAAGCTCACTTGTGTTGTAATTTCTTTTCCCCCCCGCTCCAAAATAAGTGCATTTCTCACTCAACTTTCCTCCCCTCAAAGGAAACGCGTTAAAGATAAACTGCAATAGCAAAGAATTGTGTATACCTCCTTTGAAGGGCACTAGAGTTCAAATCGAATCTTTACAAAACAAAACCTAAGTTCTCTATGGGAAATGCATACCCTTCAGAATCCCCAACAGTCAAGCTTGCCACCATAGTTCTTCTTTCACAACAAAACCCAAAGAAATCAAAGACGCTTACATGATGCCATATGCCAGCTGCTTATGCAAGTGCTTGCATACACAGACTGTTAAGCATACCCTTCTCTTGAGATTAGATGTCAAATACCAGGAGTCCTGTCTGCACTTCCAAAGAAAGAAATATCCCCAACACACTGCCACTACACCTGAAGCATGTTGTGGAGTCAAAGGAAACTCTGCTTCTACGAGAGGAGCAGATTGTAGTACAGATAAAAATGCATGAAGTGGAAAGGCAGAGCCGTGACTTTGGATTTGGCCATGACTACAGAAAATGGACCACACAAGAAATAGTTAGAAAAGAAAAACAGTGCCCTTGACCCTCTCCACCATTTTCTTGCTGGTTTCCAGGCCTTTTAGGCCATACCCCCTGGTCACACAGCAGAGTAGAGGAGACCTTTACATGATTGGATCAGGTAATCAAAGTAGAAAACAGCTAGGAATACTGCCAAGCGATTAGAAGAGAACTAGTTGTAAATTTAAACACCATTTTGATTCATTAATCTCCAACAGCTAAAGACAAACCAAAAGCAAAATTAACATGATCATAAACTAAGCACTCATATCCTGCAGAGAAGAGAGAGCTGAGAGAGAACAAGCTGATCAAAGACACACACTTCATTGTGAGCTGCAAGATTAGTGCTGCTTTGGTGAGCTCACACTTAGTTCCCATTAACTAATTTGTTTCAGAAGCAGGTAACACCATAATTAATCTTCGCTTCAATCTGAAGTGAAACAAGGGAACGACCTATCCATCTCCAGATGACACTGAACCTTACAATCTGCTAAAAGTTTATGTATAACCTTTTGTTGTTGCTGACCAGGTGAAGAACTGTAACTAATTTCACAGACAGATGAGTCACAAGCTTTCAAGATTTCCCTGGGAACACAAGAAAGAGGTTTCATTTTGCTAGCTTGGCTTAATGTACAGTGGCAAGCTGAAGCAATTCCAAATAACCTGGAAAAATCTACTGTCGTTTTTTGCTACCAGAAACTAAAAACTAAAAGCCATTAGTTGCAAGCCAGGTTAGAAAGGCATATAGTATCCCAATAACATGGTCCCCTTAAATCACGCTCTCCAAGATGAGTGCTTCAGCAGAAGCAGGATTGACTTAAAATATGAATGTTTATTTAATTCCTATTTCTGTATATATTGTTAGGTTACCAAATACCAGAGTTTCATACAGCTACATCCCTTAATTTGTTGAAATTCATGAAAGAAAAAGAAAACAAAAAACTTCAACCACCAATTGTTTAAATCCATCCACCTGAAATTTGTCTTCAACTCTACCTTCTGCTGTTCGCTGCTATCTCTTACCATATATATCTTCCCATATTGCATGATAGATGGGCAAACCTTGAGAGAATTTGTTATAAGACATAGCTTTCCAAAATTGAATTTCATGTTATTTTCTGCTGATATTTGTCAGGAAGTAAATGTACATTTACAAATTACTGCTGACAAAGATCTTTCCCTGGTGAAACACAGTACATTACACAGAAGAAATTTTTCTTATTCATAAGAAAAAAAATCTGAAGTCTGAATAAAATATTTGTCTGATAAATTATGTGATACTAAAACATTATCCACTGAATTGAGATTATTTCCTCCACAGCAGTCAGATTTTGTATGTTGAAGCAGAAAGGTTCAGGTGCAGCTGTTGATGCACAAGTTTCCATGCAAAATCTCCTTCAGATACCTGTTTAAACTCTCTCAGAATGGCTTGGATGGGATCACAAGAATCACCACAATCCAACCCCCCTGCCACAAGCAGGGTTGCCAACCACTAGATCAGGTTGCCAGGGCCCTATCCAACCCGGCCCTGAACACCACCAGGGACAGTGCATCCACAACCTCTGAGCAGCCTGTTCCAGCACCTCGCCACCTTTCCAGGGAAGAATTTCTTCAACATTTAAACTCAGTCTCCCCTCTTTTAGTTCAAAACCATTCCCCCCACGTCCTAACACCATCTACCCCTGTAAAAAGGGGATTTCTCTCATTTACAAACTCCCTTTAAATACTGGAGGTCTGTAATGAGGTCTCCCCATAGCCTTCTCTTCTCCAGAATGAAGAAGCCCGGCTCCTTCAGCCAGTCTTCATAACAGAGGTGCTCCAGCTCTTTAATAATCTCTGTGGCCCTCCTCTGGACCTGTTCCAACAGTTCCACTTCTTTCTTGTGTTGAATGCCCCAGACCTGGGCACAATTCTCTAGATAAGAACTCATGAGGGCAGAGTAGAGAGGGGCAATCAACTCCCTTGCCCTGCTGGCTGCACCCCTTCTGATGCAGACCAGGACACTTCTGGCCTCCCAGGCTGCAAGCGCACGCTACTGGCTCATGTTAAGTTTTTCATCAACCAGAACCCTTAAATTATTCTGTTTCAGGGTACATTTTGGATCCGAGAGACAAGATGTCTTATGAGCAGAGGCAAGGAGCTACACCCTTAGGGTAGCTTAGAGACTTCAAGTTTTTATTCAGCGTGCTCACACAGGCATACAGTTAGATAATCCACGTAAACTAAAACAGAAGCTTCCTTAAGCAAGCACAATATGACTTACTGACCCTCTGGAAATAGACAAAACACAGAGCAGGAGGAGACGGAAACATGCCAGTAACAGGTTTGGTAAGAAGTGCAATAGGGCACCCCCTGCTCCAAGACACACACTTCTCCCCAGCCCACTACAGCCTCCCCTCCGCTTTTATTCTCTCCCAGGGTCTGCGGGGTATTTTTCATTCTTACAGACTGCACCCACATGACCAGCATGTGATAAAGAGCCTGAGTGGAACACCTGCCTGCAAGCAAGCTCAACCACTTACAAAACAAGATAAACTGGCAAGGTCAGTTCCCTACAAAACAAGATAAACAGCCGTAGCCACAAATACAGCTTCCCTTAAAACTGTCACACGGCCCATGGTTCTAGTCACATAGCCATCCAGTTATGTCCTCTCCCAGAATCCTTTGTTCCAACTCAGGATCATTCTCTGGTCAGAACCTTTAAGTCCCTGACACACCTTCTCAACAAGGTTACCCTCAAGTTCTTCTCCCAGTCTGTATATGTATCTGGGATTATCCTCACCCAAGTGCAAAACAACATACTTTGCTTTGTTGAACCTCGTTAGGTTCTTGGGGGCCCACCTTTCAAGTTTATCAAGGTCCATCTGGATGGCATCCCTTCCTTCTGCCATATCAACTGCACCACTCACCTTTGTGTCATCAGCAAAGTTGCTGAGGGCGCACTCAATTGTATCATCTACGTCATTGATAAGGATGTTAAAGCGTATCGATCCCAAAACAGACCCTTGTGGGACACTACGTGTCACCAGCATCCACCTGGACATAGAGCCATTGACCATAACCCTCTGGCTGCAACTTCCCAACTAGTTCCTTAACCACCCAGTAGCCCACCCTTCAAAATCATATTCCTCCATTTTAGAGATAAGGATGTGGTGTGGGACCATATCGAAGGCCATGTAGGAGTCCAGGTATGCGATGTCATTTGCCTTCCCTTTGCCCATCACTTCATCATAGAAGTTCACCAGATTGGCCAGGTTCGACCTTCCCTGGTGAAATAATGCTGGCTGTCTTGGATCACCTGCTCATCCCTCATGCTCCTTAACATGTCTTCCAGGAGGACCTGCTCTATGGAGGTGAGGCTCACTGGCCTGTAGTTCCCCAGGTCCTCCTTCCTCCCTCATAAATGGGAGTGATGTTTCCCTTTTTCTAGTCACCATTTTTCCCCTCATTTTTCTTCAATGATCAACGCAATCGAAAATGTTAAGAAAAAACATCAAGTAATTCACCAAATCAAATTTAATGGCATATAGATGAAAATCTTTCTGAAGAAAGAAGTCTTTTTATGGGTTGCAGCACATAAACTACTTCTGGGAACCTGATAAAAAGCTGCAAGACAAAGGAAATAGAGTAAAGCATAACTTTTTCACTCACAGAGACATACTGCCTGATACCATCATCACACAACTCCAGCTTTGCTCTTCCTCACAATTATCAGCACTTCAGAGACACCTCATTTACTAAAAGAATTATCTCCAAACAAATATATACAACCAGCAGTACATCAGCTGATAGATGGTATGCGTTGAAAGACAGATCTGAACATATAAACATTCACATACCCAGAAGTGAGAGCTCACCCCCTAACACTAGCATCACAGTATTTGATTGCAGTAATACTTGCATGTAATCCTGTTGTATTGTCCTACAAAAGATAAACTGCCAAGCCATCTCCGTAATATGGGAACACCAAGTACTTGACAAGAAATTGTATTCACCTGTGCATTTATAAGTATGCTGTACACAATACAACAGATACGCACACCTGGATGCATACATTTTACTAAACACAGAATTGAAGGAGGAGAATAAAAGCAAGGGAGAGGTGATAGTTTTTCAGCTTACATACTCAAAAAGGATGCAAGCTTCTGGGTACGCTGTCTTTTGAGGATGCACTAACCTAACTAATGATAGAATCCTTAGAGTTGGAAGGGACCTCTGAAGGCCATCTAGTCCAACTGCCCTGCAGAGCACAGGGACACCACAGCTCCATCAGGTTGCCCATGGCCTGATCCAGCCTCACCCTGAAAGTCTCCAGGGACAGGGCATCAACCACATCACTGGGCAGCCTGTGCCAGTGCCTCACCACAAAAGATTTTTTTCCTTATGTCTAATCTAATCTACCCTTGTCAAGCTTGAAACCATTTCCCTTTGTTCTGCCACCACAGACACTGCTAAAGACTCTGTCCCCTTCTTCCCTGCAGCTCACCTTTGGATACCAAAAGGCCACTGTCAGATCACCTCACACCCTTCTCTTCTCCAGGATGAACAGCCCCAGCTCTCTCAGCCTGTTCTTGTAGAAGAGATGTTCCATGCCATAGCTGTTTCTGTGACCCTTCTCTGGACGTGTTCCAACAGGTACATGCATCTCTCCTGTACTGAGGACTCCACATCTGGATGCAGTACTCCAGAGGAGGCCTCACCAGCACAGAGTATAGGTGCAGGATCACCCCCCTCGCCCTGCCAGCCATGCTGCTTTTGATACAGCCCAGGATACAGCTGGCTTTCTGAGCTGTGAGGGCACAGTGCTGGCTCACAACCAGCTTCCCATCCACCAGTACCCCCAGGTCCTTTTCAGCAGGGCTGCACTCAATCCTTTCATCCCCCAGCTTATATTGGTAATGAGGGTTGCCTTGACCCAGGTGCATGATCTTGCATTTGGATTTGTTGAACTTCATGAGGTTCACCTGGGCTCACATCTCAACCCTGCCTAGGTCCCTCTGGATGGCATCCTGTCCCTCTGCTGTGTTGACTGCATCCCTACAGCTTGGTGTCATCAGCAAACTTGCTGAGGGTGCACTCAACTCTACTGAGAATGTCTTTAATGAAGATATTTGAGTGTATCAGCCCCAGTACTGACCCCTCCTCCTCCCCCCCCCCCCCCCGGGGGACACCACTCATCACCAATCTCGACCCAGACATTGAGCCATTGACCACCACTCTCTGGACTCAATTCTGCAGTCTATTCTTTGTCCATCAAACAGTTCACCCATCAAATCCATATCTTTCCAATTTGGAGAGAAGAGTGTTGTGGCCAAGATCTTACTGAAGTTGAGACAGATTACATCAGTGGCTCTTCCCTTGTTCATTGATGCAGCAGCAGCAATCCAGACTGTTATCACTGTAAGTCAAGTTAGAACTAATCTTTGTTCAAATTTTCACATGGATACCCTTAAGCAAATACGTACTTTTGTCTAGGAGAAAAATCACAACAAGCTAGATTAGACTAAGTTATTATGGAGCTGCTTTATGAGTTTAAGTGGGAAAAGTCTTAACCATGTAAAATACAGAATTTCATTGGGGAATATTGAAAGTATCACCTCATCCTCTTCTCTCCTCACAGGCTATCATCATGCTTCCATTTTTATCAGTACTTCTGTCTACATGACCAGATAGTTGACTTCATTTACATAGTCAAAAAGAAGAACTTTAAAGATTACCTTAATTCGCATGAATTGTATAACAAATAAAAAGCTGGTTAAGCATACTTCAAATGAACAAAGATATTTTGTAAGGGAAAAATGACAAGATTATCACCTCCTACTGAAAAAGCACACTTCTAAACAAGTATCCTCAATGGAACGCAGTGGCAAGTATTGAACATACCATAGAGGAAAAGGAATATAAAATAATAACAGCAAAATCTATGAGCACATAGCTTCTTTTCATCAGTCATAAGCATTTACACTACTGAACTCTAGAAGTACCTAGCATGTAGCTTCCCATAAGTAGTTTTTAAAATATAGCATACTATCATGGACTAAACACAGATTATACAAGACCTACTGACCAGAATGTGTTCCTATTTATTATAATGCATACCTCCAAGAAGTTGGTAACAATCTTCAACAAGACAGGCATGCTGAAACATACATTTTATTTGTCTAATAGAGAGCTCTTACTCTTTCAGAACAAACCAGCCATTAAAAGAAAAGAAACTAACGTAAAACAATAAAAAAGCCACCTGTGATGCAATGGAAAGTACAACAAGACAGCAGAGCAGCAAGGTCCCAGGCTACAGCAAACAAGGATCTCCTCAGACAAAACAGCAGGAGGCACAGAAATACAGAGGAAAAAAAAAAAACAAACAAACCACAACCAACAACAACAAGAAAACCCACTTACCTTCACAAGGCATAAAAGGTCCTCAGGTATGCAGGGATCTCTAGATAAGATGCCCTCACCTCCACTGCCAACACTTCAATGAGATCCAGGAAGGGGTGGGTCCTGGCTCCAGCCTTTCTGGTCACTCAGATGCATTGCATGCACCTGAGCTCCCCTGGGTTGGCCCCGCCTTCCCACCAGGTGTTCCATCACTGGTTAAAGCCATGACTTAGCATCTCCACACCATCCTATACCACTCTAAGAAAATAGATTCCACTTTTCCAATACCTCATCTGGATAACTTACATAGCAGAAGAGGGTGGAAAAAGAGAAGGAATTTACTCCAGACTAAAATTACTTAACCGCTTATTGAGTATTCTGCAGCCTAGAATACTTCTATTAAAAATATGTAATTAAATAATTTAATTGCTATTAAACACATAGCAGAGGAAAACATTTGAAAGAATTCAGTGCAAATAGCTTGCAAAGAACAGAAACATCTTGTTTTCCATAAAAGAGTATCACTCACAAGGCAGCCACTATAATCACTTTCCTCAGTTCTGCCCCTCAAGAAAGGCTCTCAAGTATCATTAACAGATAATCATAAAATGGCTTGAGTTGGAAGGGACCTCAAGGATCATCAAGTTCCAATCCCCTGCCACAGGCAGGGCTGCCAGCTTCCACATCTAATACTAGGCCAGGCTGCCCAGGGCCCCATCCAACCTGGCCTTGAACACCTCCAAGGACAGGGCATCCACAGCCTCTCTGGGCAGCCTGTTCCAGCACCTCACCACTCTCATACTAAAGAACTTCCCCCTTATATCCAACCTAAATCTTCCCTCCTTCAACTTCTGTTTCCCCTTGTCCTGCCGTTTCTAATTAGTCCTGCCTTTCTAACTAGAAATCATAATTCCTGCGTGTATCAAAATTGCAGAATTGTTATGAAACTTGTTCTTCTAGCACCCTACAGCTGCCCTTCCCCACAAGCAGCACACGACCACCTGGCCAACTCACTTCGCACATTGGCAGCAGCCTTTGTCTCTCAGGCACCAATTATCTTTTCTCCTGAGCAATATACATGATTTAAGCAATCAAATTAAGCTTGATTAGCCTCCATTAGCACTTAACATTAGAGTTTTTCTTCTCCGTTACACCTGAAGACAAACCAGCGCGCTTGACGCGTCGTGCAATAAACTGTCAATATTTGTGTCTATGAGGTACTAGACGACTAGCTGCAGGTGATTTAATGAAAGGCATCACCTTTCACTTCACAATCTTCCAGCAGCCACCAAGAGGAGGTCCCACTACAATACTACAAGCGCTCAGCTACACAGGTTGAGCTCGCAGGCGAGGAGCGGCCCGGCCCCGCGCCAAGCCCCGCCCCACAGCTGCGCGGGAAGGAGGCGCGGGCGGTGTAGAAGGGAGCGGGGTTCGGCTGTGGTGGGTTCAGCAGTGCGGTGTGCGCCATGAGGGAGACGTGCGGGTGAGGCGGCGGCGGTGGGGACTCGTGGGACGTTTCTCTCCTTTCCCCGCGCTGTTCTCTGAGGCTTGTTTCCCGCTGCGGTCACTGATGCGTTGTACGAAGGGCTGGTGGGTGGGGAGGCTGTCTCTGGTCGGGGGAAACCCTCTAAGAGAGTGTAAGGGCACACCCCCTGTGAGGCGTGCGAAGTGTGGGGGAATGGGTTAAGGGCTCTGTAGGGTTTAAAAATAAAAAATAAAAGGCTGGTCGTGTTAGTCCTGGATGGCTGAGGTCTGTGTGGCTCTGTGAGTGGATTGTTTTAAGTTATGTTTCTGTGTAAAACTAGCGCCTGTCAGAACAGAAAGACTAATTAGAGCAAGAGTGTCTGGTATATCTGAGTGATGTCATTCTTCGTATTATGCTCCGTGTTATTCTCTGTGGGAAGAATTAAGCACTGAAAGGCAGGCTGTTCCCTCCTGTTCACTGGTTACCTGCTGGATGTGTTTTAATTTACATGTAATGCTCAGCAACCTGTGGAAGGAACTCCGGCTTTTCTTCCGTCTCCTATGAGAACAGTATCATAAGGAAAAAAAATTCATTATGGATACCCTTGCTTATAAATTGGAATTTGGTAAAGCCTCTCAGCTTTTTGGAAAATATAGTAGTAGATGCTTCATTTGGAAAAACAAGATTGTGTGGAAGAGAGAGGAAATGAGTGGAAAAAAAGAAAAAGCCCCCAGAAAGCCTAAAAGCTAACTAAAGCTGACTAAAAGCTACAGCTGCAGTTAGATAAAGCTGTGCAGAGATAAATCCTTCTTCCCTCAGTGGAGGAGTGAAGGCAGCAAGTGAAAACTTAGAAGCAAACAATCTGTTTATATGGCTCCTTTAGGTGAGGTGTTGAAATTGTCCCGTGGGTCTTCCCATTCCAGCTAAAATGGGTTGGGTACCTTAATGTTTTCACAACTTGTTGACTAACCCAGCTGATGCTTTAAGTCAGCTATATATAAAGTAAAAAATAGCTAGTGTGAATAGTGTTGTGGTTAATCCCTTTAGCTTTGGGGTCTAAATAAGTCTCTGTGGCAAGCATGCTGAGCTGTACCGGTCTTTTAATGTATCTCCTGTGCTTGCTACTGATCTTTCTGTAGAAAGACCTTGATGCTTTCAGTGGAGTTCTTAGATTTTGTCCCAAGCATTTCTCATTCCTGGTTCTGGCTGGCAATGCAAAATAGTTTCTTCTCTATTTTCACTTCTCTCAAATTAAAGATTACGCAGAGTTTAAAAAAGGAAAATTAGAGAAGTGTTCATACCTTTTAAATTCATGTTATCTTGCTGTTTTGTTTCTGTGTTACTACTGATGGCAAGTAAATTTAAAATGCAGGGCAGCCAAAGGTTTGCTAGAGAAAATTCTGCCTTGTGGTGAGTGAAGTTCTGGGGTTTTAATGCCCTGCTTAGCCTAGCTGGGAGGTGAGCTAGCTAAGCAAGATCTGGGGAGCCAATACAATACTCTGCTTCTGCTGCAGATGTGCATCTCCTGGATTTAGATAACAGATGCACAGCCTTTATGTACAGCTAAGACCTCTCAACTATAGAAATTGAACATTGTGTTAAGAGCGTAAGGCTCTCCTAACAACATTAGCTGCAGATTGGTTGATAACTTTCATTCACATTCTTCCATGAAGAAAAATAAGGTAATTTGAATCTACAGCATCAACACTATTGAATAGACCACTTCATTTTCTGTCCTTCTTTACACTAAGGTGTAATACCTTTTCAAAGTCAGTAGAAGCATGGCAAACCTGTTCTCTTTTACCTTGCAGTTCACAATTGTGGTATCATACTTCAATCTAACTAGAAGGAGCCTGTCATAAATTGTTTTGATTAATGTTAGCAGGAACCTGATGGGAGTTGCCTAAATTAAAGCTGCTATGAAACAGAAATGTATCTAGAACTTCTGCTGTAGACAGGGTTGCCCTTAGCAGATGTCAAATCTTATTTCTTTGTGATTGGTTCTAACTGTCTTGGACAATCCAAATAAATTGCCTTAAGGTAGTAGCAACTTAGGATGTATCTTACATTCACAATTGTGGGTTTTAATAGTTTTGACTATTACTGACTATAGTGCTGATAACTTGACCTAACTTAGCACTTGGAATAAGAGCGTTGTAAACTCATCTGCAGGATTTTCTTTTCTCATTGATATTAATGATGAGCAGAAATTGATTTGGAAATCTGTAAGCTGAAAGCTACTACCCAGTGAGGTTTTGGTTTGTTTCTTTTTGTTTTGCTTCTATGGAGTCTTCAGTATTTCTTTCTCCCATAGTACTTCTATGCTGCAGAACCAGCCACAAAGGCACTATGGAATTACCTCTCCAATTAGCTTGGCTCCTCCTAAGGATATAGACTATATTCATACTCAGAAGCTAGTTGAAGCAATGGAGTCATTTGGAGTGTTTGAAGATGAGGAGGAATTGAATCACAGGTATAAAAAAAAAACCAAATATTTGTTAATCACTTGATTTTTTTTTTTGAGAACAAATTTAATGTGAGTTTTCTTTGCAGGCTGGTTGTTCTTTGTAAACTGAATAACTTGGTCAAAGAATGGATTTTTGAACTTGGTGAGAGCAAGGTAGGAATTCTTATTATGCTCTTATCGAGAGAGCTGAAGCCTCTCTATCTCTTTTAAGGTCACACCACCTGATTTATGCTAAAGTTCAACTTATATCTTTACTCTCAAGTATCAAGCAGAGCTATAGTAACTGGCACTGAAATATGGTAGAAGAGATTTTTCATATCAAGATCTTGAAGTCTTTGAGACAGTGAATAAACTTGTGAAGCAGCTGTATCAACTGATTGTAGCAGTTAACAAAGCTGAACATTTATTGTGGGGTCGAATGGAAGTTAATGGGCACCAATTATTGCCCCAAACAGATTGAAGAACTCAATCTAATTTGAAGTTATGCTAGACTTACCTATTGTATAAGATACTGTTAATTGAAGTGCTACTACTCCAGGAAAGACTAATAGTAGGTCTTAATTCTTATAAAATAACTGAGGGACTGCTGCATTGCTCATGCTTTTTTTTGAGTTGCAAGTGCTTGTTTTAGAAAGAAGTATTAGTCCAGTAGAGATTAGATGAACAACTCGGTATGGGAGCAGAAAGCTGTGTTTAAGGATGTTGTAATCTAAGTAACTCATTCTAATTAAACTTGGATGTAGTTCAATAGGTATTATATTCTAAAGTATACTTTCTTCTACCTGCAGAACCTTCCCCCTTCAGTAGTAGAAAATGTTGGTGGCAGAATATTTACATTTGGTTCTTACAGGCTTGGAGTACACACCAAAGGTAAAGTTCTCCTTATCTGATCACAGTTCTGATGATTGATAGTGACTTCCAACAGTAACGGGAGAAACTGAATCTCTCTGCAGGTGCTGACATAGATGCTCTTTGTGTTGCTCCTAGACATGTGGAAAGATCAGATTTCTTTCAGTCATTCTTTGAAAAGCTAAAGCATCAGGAAGAGATAAAAAATCTAAGAGTAAGTAAGCTCTTCCTCATAGGCTGTGTTGCTTCTGCAAATAAGAACATTCATGTTCGAGATTCACATTAGTAGTGAATGTATTACAAGCCAAAATTTAAGCTCTTGACCATTTTAAACAATATTTTATGCAGTATGGAAGCGTTGAAGACAAGCTTTTGGTTCCTTTCCCCAGTGGCTACACATAATAGGAATCTTTGTGGTATGCTAGTCCATATACCCAGCTTCAGCAAACACTGAGGTTGCCCTTAAGAGCTTTGCTTTTAGATGTAGTAAGAGGTTTGAAAAGGTTTGGAAATGAGGTTGTTGCTTGCATGCAGAAAGAGGAAGGGTCAGCTTGAAAAGTAAGGTAGATGAATGTGAGGTAGAAAGGCTCCTGTCAGTACTTCTTTGTAGAGTTTATTTGGACTTGCTTCAGTACTTTCAAATCATTTGTCTCCTGTTCTTTTCTGGGTACTTAGCTTGAGGTTTTGTGGTAGTGATGCATATGGGCAGCTCTATTTAAAGCTAATAGGAGCTGTGCAGTAAACATACAATATTGACTGCTTTGTAAAATCACTTCCAGGATGTTGCATGTCTTGCATGTAAAACTGAACTCCCAACCTGCCAACTTTTGAGCAGGGGTAGTACCATCTTCCTTGGGGGATGGAAGTGAAAATATTACTATTATTCTAATCAAGGCCTTAATGTATATATTACTGAAGTATTTAGAGAAGGTGTTATGCCATGCTGTGCATCTTCTATGGGAGGTGGAAGATGTTCAGACTTCTGTGTGACTAATCAGCACAAAATATGACCTTTAATCACAGTATCACAATATTATTTCACAGCTAAGCTGTAAGAACTTGTTTTTAACAAACAGCTGTTTGCTTTGACAGATCTAGTGAATAATATTACAGCTACTACTAGAACAACCATTTAGCATTGATTGTCACCAGAGTTAAATCTTTGACATTTTGACATCAGCTAGTGCTTTGCTAGTTGCGTGAGTGATTCCTGGCACTAAATCTCTAAGAAGTCCATGTCTTTGAGAGCTGTAATGCGACCTGAAGGATCTTGGGATCGTTAGTTTGAGAAGAGAAATGAGTACGTGAACTCTTCAGAAAAGGTGGAGATTTTTTTCCCTTACAAGTTCTACTCTGATGCTAGCCGCCAGCCTCCACTGTATGCCTGCAGTCGTGGCCTTTTGCTGAACAGAGGCTAGTTTGCTTTGCCCTGGTCACTTTCCCTGCAGGATGCTGGATGTTTTACAGAAGGAAAGAAAGGCTTTGTTCCTGTGGGGGCTGGCAGTTAGCACTTGAAGTGGCTGTCCTTTAGTGGTTTCTCCTAGAAACCTGAGCTAATAAGCATAACACTCGTGTTTACATTAAGATTGAAGGCTATGTTTGTTCATTCTTGTCTGCTCTATTTTTAAAAACAAACAAGTTCAAGTTGTGAGCTTTCTCATGTGTATTGTACGTAGACATTTTTCTTGGAAAAAGTGATAACCTTGATTCTGTTCAGGCCAATCTTCATAGTTAGCAGAAGTGCTGGCATATCTGTGGTCTCCTGCTTTACATTTATGGGGACAAACTACAGAATAGCTTTTCCTCTGTCCAAACCGTAGGAATGGAGAAGTGCTCCCCTAGCTTAGCTTTCCTCTGGCAGTCATAGTGGAAAAGCTTCATATGTGTAAATAATGAGCTTAAATGACTTTAACTCTAGTATCAGTGCCATACTGCCTGCAGCTTATCCAATTTCGTTGATTCAGAGGCAGCTTTATTCTATTGTAGACTGGGGAAAATGACAAAGTAGCAAAAGGTGTTTTAATATAACTACCCTCTCCTTCACAGGCAGTAGAAGATGCATATGTACCAGTTGTCAAGTTTGAGTTTGATGGCATTGAGGTAAGAATTTAATTTTCTTTTTCATCCTTTGCAATAAGGTAACACAACATCATCACAGATCCCTGAAAATTTTACCAGGGTTTTGGTACATTATTGTTTTTAGAAAGCTGTTGGTGAACAGCTTTACCACAACCCAGGAGAAGACATTACAGTGGAACTGGAGTTTAGGGAAAAGTAAGTCCTTAGGAAGCCTGGCACACACAAGAAAATCAAGGACATTTTGTTCTAAACTCGTGCTGTAGGCCAGGTTAGCCTACTTGAATTACTTCCATTTCACAAGGACTGTGCAGACTGGGAATAAAGGCAAAGGCTTTGCTAATTCTCCCTGGCTGTGACAAGCTAGCTTTCTTTAAAAGGCTGCATATTTTGTATTTCACTGTATGAATTGTGGACAGTAATAAACATGTTACTGCAAATTGGAAAGAAAGCAATTGTGAAACAAATGTGGTGAGGATGAAATGAAGAAGTGCTCACTTAATTTCTGCTTAGGTTTGTCAGTTGTAGGAATCCTTGTATCTTGAATAAATATTTTCCGGTAAATAAAGGTGTGTGTATGTTGAGGTACCCAAGCATGTTACTGCTTGATATCACTACGATAAAAGCAAACTATTTAGCAATCTTCTTGTGGCTTCTATCATGTAAAGACATTTTCTTACCTCAGACTGTACTAAATAACATAATTCAGGCTCAAAAGGGGTTACCACACAGAATGTTCTCTGCTGTAGTTGAGGTCATGGAGTTAAGATGCAACTCTGCTTTTTAAAGGGAAATTTAAGTTCAGAGTCTTAACAACAACCAGAAATCCACCCGGACTCTTTTCTCTAGGTTAGAAAGGAGTGATGCATTGCATATTTTGTAAATTAAATATGGAACTTCAAGCACTTACGTATTTGCCAGGAGTCTCATCTTGTGAGGTGTCTTTTATATCCTACCAGCTTTCCCCCACTAGTGTGTTTGCAAACTGTGACATTCTAACTCATGTTTGGTAATTCTTTAAGATTGATCTCGTGTTTGCAAGACTGCCTGTGCAAACTGTTTCTGATAATCTTGATCTCAGAGATGACTCACGTCTGAGAAGCCTGGATATAAGATGTATACGGAGCTTAAATGGTAAGCATGTTTATGCACCTTGAAAAAGAAAATGTTACTAAAACTGGTATAGAATGCATGTCACTTGCTCCAAGTTTCTGCGCAAGATGCAGAAACTGATCTAAGCATACTTAAAATCTGAGGAGGTGACAGTGGCTTTAAATTTAAATGCTTTTGTTATTAGTGATTAGATAAGCCTGTACCTTCTGTTCCTTTGATTGTGGTGTGCATTCTTACTGCAGGACTTTCTCTAAGTGAATAAGTAGAGCACTTGATAAAGAAGCATTGTCATTCATAAAAATAAAGATTACCTAAATCCTCACCAATGCCAACTGAAATAACTGTTGAAAGAACTCTAGCTTTCAGAAGAAATGTAGAAAGGCCATATTAAAATTTACTGGCTGCAGTCTAAACAACAAAAAAACTGTTGAGTGTATCAGTTACCCAAAGTGATCCTAATGTTAGGTGTAATCTAGGTAATGCAAAGCAAGTCATCCAAAGTTGTTTTCTTAGGCTTGAGTATTAAATTGTAAGCTATTGATCCAAAATAACATAGAATCATGGAATCATACATATCAATCATATCAAACATGAGATGGACTCGGAGCTGTTACTGTGAACTTTGATACTTCAACTTTTTTTTCCACAGGCTGCAGAGTTACTGATGAAATACTGCATCTAGTACCAAATAAAGAGAACTTTCAGCTCACACTCCGTGCAATTAAACTGTGGGCAAAACGTGAGTAATGTGACTTGTTTATGATCTTTGAAATTTTCAGGAAAGCCTCATACTGAAAAGGAAGTTTAAAATCATCAGAAGTACTTTGGATAATTCTTTAAATGTTAGGTTTTTTTTCTGGGCAGTAGACATAGCAGGATCAGATGCTTATTGGGAAGCTGACTACAGATGATAAAAATGCCAAGTTTATCCAGAGTGCTTGATTAATAATGAATTGGGAAATACCTCATGGGAATGTAGTTACAGCAAGTGCTAGAACAATGGCAGAACTTTGTTGTGGGTTTTTTCTTGGTACCTCTTCTCCCCCTCCTGGAAGGAAATAGGAGCAAAACAATAGCTGTAACAATACAAGTAGATTTCAGAGCAGTAGTATTTTGGGAAATGGTGTAGTAATGATTATTTATCACTGTAAGGACCAACACTTTTTGGCTTTTTTTTGTACTAAGTGATCTATAGCTTGTGAAGTCTGTGCTGTAAATTTGAAGGAATGTAGGTTTTTGGAAAGAATAGGCTAACTACAAAGTATCTTTTCCAGGACGTGGTATTTATTCCAACATGCTGGGATTTCTTGGTGGGGTTTCCTGGGCAATGCTAGTAGCAAGAACATGTCAACTCCATCCAAATGCATTGGCTTCTACTCTTGTGAACAAGTTCTTCTTGATTTTTTCAAAATGGTAAGAGCATTGCTATGGCAGTTATAGTCTATATAAAGTAGTAACATTTCTAAAGCCAGTTACTTAAAAATAGTATTAACATTCAGTCCTAGCCTGAATTACATGTCTGAGTTTTAAAATGGACAGATGTTTATCACTTAATGGCTTGTCTTTTATAGGGAATGGCCAAATCCTGTACTGCTGAAACAACCTGAAGAGAATAATCTTAATTTACCAGTATGGGATCCTAGGGTACGCAGAAATTAGACTGCAGCTCAAGCTTCTGTATTTAGAATTTCTAGAATTCTAGTTCAATCTAGAATTTCTTCTAGACTGAACTGATGCTAAACAGAACTGTTTCAACATCTTAGGTCAACCCATCAGACAGATATCATGTAATGCCTATCATCACCCCAGCCTATCCACAGCAGAACTCTACATACAATGTATCTACATCAACACGAGCTGTAGTGGTAGAGGAGCTCAAACATGGTAAAAATGAAGTTCTTTCTGTGCTTATTAACTAATTAAAAAGTATAATGTTTACTGTGTGAAAGCATTATTTGAGTTGGTTATATTTCATGAGATGTCCTGCCCTTTCAGGCAGAATGGACCACAGAGAAATGGGCATATTGCTGACCAACCTAGTTTTGCAGTGAAATATGATAGTATACCTGCATTGTGTCAAGAGAATTCTTGCTTTTCATCTATTAGTGTTCAAAACTTTTATCTTGCAGAGTTTATACCATGTTTTTATCGTGTTTTTGCAACATCAATTGTAGGTCTCGCAGTTACAAATGAGATTCTCCAAGGAAAGTCAGACTGGCCAAAGCTCTTTGAACAACCAAATTTCTTTCAGAAGTACAAGTATGTATGAAATCTGTTTCCTGAACCTGGAATGACTTGTGTACTGGTAAAAGACCGAAACATTATCTAAATAGATGGCATTAATGTTTATTTTTTAGGTACTGGAAGTGGAGTTGGATTTTTATAAGGATGAATGCAGGGGAGATGCAGTAACTATTATGTTACCAGCTGTTTTTCTAATTAAAAAAATCAATTGCGGTGTTTTGAATGTAGCAGAATGTGACTCTAAAGGACATGATCGCTTTTTCATCAGTTAATACCGTGCTGAATACAGGATACAACCTTACTGTATTATCTAGAAGTCATGTTCTCTATATTTAAGGCAGTTTTGACTTTGTTTAAAAGAATAAAGTCCTGAGCTAGTATATTTTTGTTTTCCTGTAGACATTACATTGTACTGACTGCTAGCACCTATACTGAAGAGCATCACTTAGAATGGTAAGACTTTAAAATTTGGGTTCAGTACATAATTGAAATACGAGTAATTGTTGCACTTCACTGTTAACTCTAATAACAAATTAAATATTAAACTGCAACATGGCATCATCTGCTAAATGAAAAACCATCTTGTAAAAGAAAATTTGTGTAAATCTGACTGTTTTGAGGAGTTATCATAAAGATCTGAGTCACAATGAGGAAGAACAGCATGAGTGTGTAATATGCCTGAAGTTCAGGTGTTCTGCATCATCTGGAACAGCAGATGTCTTGGGAGGTTTCCAAGGAGACACATCTTCAGTTAGGAGGTTCCTTGTTGCAAAGGCTATATCAAACATGGATTACTGAATATGACTGGCTCTGTAACAGCCACTGAAGAGCTAGATATTTCACAGACTTTGAGAGCAGTGGTCTATGAACCCCCAATGTATGTATTATTTTCAAGTTACACATTACTGAAATTCTAATTTTCCTCCTATGTATTAATGGAGGACATACCCCACTTTCAATACAACTGCTCTGTAACCTTAAAAGAATTAATGTATAACTTGCTTATTGGATGTAATATTTGATTTACAATGAAATTGCACTTGATGCTAATTTGCTCCAGCTTGGTAGTCAGCTAACTTCAGAGCCTACTCTTTCTCCAGTGAAGTGAAACAATACTGTTTCATCTGAGTGAGGCAGCTGCCTGACACTCAGTGCAGAGCATCTGAATGTTGCGAAATATATTCACTGAGTTTTTAAGCTGTTAGTGCATTTAGACCTATTACATTTAGTGCTGGAAATCAGCACTTGAGTATGACCAGTAGTGGATAGGTAAGTTGCAGAAGTGCTGATCTGCTTTGCAAAACTGCAAGAGAACAACCTCAGCTATAGTTGGAGGAAGCCACTGCTTGTTTGTTACTGCAATGTTTGTCACTGCTTCAAAGGAGATACACCAAAAATTCTGGCCTTTGTGTGCTGAAAAATTTTATGCATGTTGAAGCAGGGAGTAGTAGTGAGGAATTAAGGTACTGTGACTTTATTCTTAGATTTTGCAATGTATTAAATGTTAAGAATATTATATTGCCTGTGAACTATTTTGATATGTGTTTTCTGAACTTTTGAATCATTCACTTCAATTATATCAGCTACAGCTTCATGTCAATCACAATTAGGTGTGCAACAAGGGTTTATGGGCAGAGGGCTTAAAGCTAAAGAACTTTGATCTATTTTTTTAATAAAACAAAGTTTATTGTATTCAAATGTCTTACAAGAAGAAGAAAGTTCTGACTCCAGTAAGAGCTGAAGTTTTCTAATGGTAGAAATGGAGTCAAACGAGGCTTGGCTGTGAATCTGTGGAAACATAAAAGCAGAAGATGAACTTAGAGCAGACAAATTGAAACAAGTTCATAGCTCTTGGATTTGGGAGTAGGCAACACATCTCTTCTTCACTAGTGTAAGTTATTTCCGATAGATTTTTCAACTGCTTTCCAAGTTAGCTGTGTTCTTAGGTAAAAGGGTAAAACGACATTACTCTGTGGGTGTGGTCTGTATCTTGAAGTTAAGGTGACTCGCATCTTTATTATAGGAACTACATTTTCTGTTTTGCTTTGAGGAGGATAAACTTTCAGTGGTTAATCTATAAGAAGAATTGCGTCTTCACCCAAATGTGATTGTCCTTGATTTTCTTTTTGAACTACTCGTTCTGATAATCTTTAGGGTTTTCCCTACTTTGAAATGCAGGTAGAGAGGCTGGGATATGCTGGTTGTACTCCCACAATTCTGATTAAGCATATAGTCTGTGATGATAATAAAAACAAGTTAGATAGACTTCGGTCTTTGGAAATTGGATCAGTCTCAAACTGCAGTGTGTGATGTAAAATCTGCTATCTATTCAGCTGAATGGAGTTTATTCCTTTTTGGTTGGTTAGCATTCTTATATTAACATTATAATATAAAAGAAACTTATAGTTGCTCATTTGGGCATGGTAAAACTAAGCAAATGTTTCTTGTTCTTAGGGTTGGTCTTGTTGAATCTAAAATTCGTGTGCTGGTTGGAAACTTGGAAAGGAATGAATTTATCAATATTGCACATGTAAATCCACAGTCTTTCCCTGGCAACCAAGAACGCTGTAAACAGTGAGTTTCATTACTCTTAAATAGTTTAGCCAATGTATTAACTTGTTTACATTCACCTATCCCAACTTGTCTAGCATGTTCTGCTATGTACCTACTGTTCTGTAGGTGCAAGATTCTGAACATGTCGGATTTCTTCAAGGGCAAACTTGAGAGAAAAGTACTTGGAGCTTAAGTAAGGGCTGACTTCAGTATTTAATTGCTGTTGTACAACTAAGCTGTTGTCTCGGTCCTTTTTTGAGGCTATTCGTTGGCATTCAAATACCTGGCATCTCTGCATAAATGATAGATTTCTGAATCTGTCTCTTTAGGAGTGGCTATGTGTCAATGTGGTTTCTTGGAATCATATTTAGGAAATTGGAAAGTGCAGAAAGTACTAAGATTGATTTAACATACGATATACAGTCATTCACAGATGCAGGTAAGCCTATATTTTATTTTGCTCTAGTCTTGTTTCTTTCTTGATTCTACTGGAAATTGCTTCCTGGAGTGAAATGTGCTTCCCCCTGTGAATTATTATCTAGGGACCAATGTAAGGGATATGTTTAAAATCTTCCAATTCTGACACTTGAATGAAGTCCATCTTAAAATGAATGTGTATTAGTCATGCACCAAGTGAGGAAATGCTTCCAAATATAACGGAAGCAAGGGACAGCAAATACAGTCCAGACCTGTACGTAGGACCTGTTGTACGTAGGACCTGTTGTACGTAGGACCTGTTGTACGTAGGAC